>NW_023270316.1:51171247-51191075 GCF_011800145.1 Mirounga leonina | reverse complement strand
GGGGGGGGGGGGGGGGGGGGAGGGCAGTGGGGCCGGAGTCGCAGAGAAAAGATGTTTTCAGCTGTTCCCGTGAGTAGATAATTGGCTAGAGCACGGTCGCGAGTGGCTGGGAGCTCGACCCCACGCCTGCTCCTCCTGCGTCCCCGCGCATCTCAGTTCTGGCCTGGACCCCAGGACCCCAGCCGCTCGCTGTTTAAATTTGTTTTATCTTTGCTCTGCTGGAGAATCAAAACTATCTAATATTTTTACTCAAAGCGCTTCGTGTCATCATGCTCATTCTCAAGACTGAAATACGGGAAGGCGTGCTGGGGTGGGGGAATGGGCGAACAGCCAGAAACCAAGAGGCGGGAGGAGGGGGGCGGCTAGTAGCAGGTCCGAAGCATTCTATCCTGGGCTAGCGACTCCGCCGCTCGGAAGTGACCCCGACCGCGGCGGCGCCAGGAAGCGCGGGGCGCGGAGCCCAGGGCGGAGAGCAGCAGAGGAGAGCAGCGAACAGGGCCTTCCGAGCCGGCGGTAGAGGTGTGAAGGCACGCGAGCAGAACGAGCTCCGGGCCCCGCCGCCTGCGGCCTCCAGATTATGGAAATAGGATTTAAAATAGCGCATCAGCGCCTACAGCAACTCCCGGGGGAAGCAAAATGTCCGGGGAGGTGGGGCCGGAGCAGTGGGGAGAATGGGGGGTGGAGCTTGCCGTCCCCCAGCGCTGATCCAGCCCCACAAAAGCAGCTCAAATCGACTTGTTATCATACCAAAGGCCCAGGCTGGCTCAGAGGAGCCCCTTTCTTTAGGTTTTAGCAACTTCGCAGGCAACAGTCTCGCAATCCTGAGAACAAACACAGCCCACAATGGCCGGCGTTTTCTCGGAATGCAAATGTTGCGGGCTCCGCAAAGCTGGGTTTCTGTTGCCGAGCCTAATGCCTGCTTTGTGAAACTCGCGTGCAGACCCCGAGATTGACACGGGCGTCACGTGACGGATTAGGGCTCTAGGAAAGTTTTCAAAGCGGCGACAATGGGGGGCTCAGCCTGATCTGATATCTCCCACAGTTTAGGGGGAAAGAAAATCAGGATATATTCTCATATGTAATAGGATTAGCTTTTCCATTTCAAGTTCTATACAGCATGTAATTTATTTTTAATTAGGATTATATCTACCAGGAAAGGGAACTAGACTTGGCTGAAAAGTGTAATTCTAAGGATGGATGGGGAGAGGGGTATTTTTTAACCTTTTAACTATTTAAAAAATATATAAGACCGGGGCCCATCGTTTTTCCTTCAACAGGCTCACTCCATCCGATAAACCTTCCAGGAAAGTTTGCAGTAAGTGCTCCTCAAAGCAGAGAACGGAGGCAGCTCTTCAGAGGCAGCCAATTCATTCTTGTAACGGAAGCATATTTTGTAGAAATCTCTCAGAATTCCTAAGTCGCTGGGTTTTGCTGGGGTTTGCTCTCTAGAAATGCAACCAAGCTCTTTTCTATACTCCAAATGCTAACTTTATATTTTTTTAAAATGCACCTCCCTGCCCGTTTATTGGGCTGCTGATACTGGCATTGTGACTTTTAAACTTTAATACCCACAGAGCAACATCCTCCATAGTCCTGATTCAAACTCAGCAGTCAGACAGTGAGACAGTTTGAGGGTAAAGGTGACTGTTGTTTAAACATTGATTTTTGGATTGAGCCCAGTGCCAGATGCTCACAAACCCTAGACCATGTCCAGGTCTTGGGCCATTCATCCTTTTGTGTGTTCTGTGTGTCAGGATGCTCTGGGATACCCACTTAACTTGACAAGAAACAAAACACGGCTGTTGATTACAACATCCAACTTGAGTTCAAATCTGATACCATTGAATTGCTGTGTGGCCCGGGGCAAGTTAATTGATTTCTCTGTAAACTGGGCTAATAGTAATACCTTGTAAAGTTGACCGGAGGACTGTGTAAGATAATACAGTGTCAGGTGCTTAGGAAGCTCTGAGCACGTGTTAATTATCATTTCCTTTTAAAGCAGGAGGAAGGAACATCAGAGGCTGGATCATCTAAACCTCTTATTTTACAGGTGAGGTATTTGTTCAGAAAGACAAAAAACAAAACAAAACAAAAAACAACCCTCCTATTTCCTGTCTGCTTCTTTGCTTTAGTTACAACTATCCTTCTGATTCCTTTTTTTCTCCCACCCTTCTGGAAATAATAATATATATAGTTGTAGGTTTATAGGTCCCAAAGGAAGGAGAAAAATTTTCATGTGAGGGTTCAAGTAACTTTAAGGCTCTCATGTCATTTCAAAATCTTTTGGTACCTTACCCTCTCATTGAGATCAGATGATGGCAAAAAGGAGTTTCCAGTGGACTTTTTCACCACTCATTTCCACAAAAGCCATGTATCATGACAAACCACCTACAGAGACAAATATTCAGTGAACAGCAACCCATTATTCTGGGGGGAGAGGGCAGGAACATTCCAGAAGACTTTCATTCTTAGGATGCTCAGGAGCACCAGGTGATTTCCTGTGACTTACATGGAGCCAATGTTTGACCCAGTGCTTCCCCTTACCATTCGCCTACTAGGGCTGCCATGAACTGCCTGGTTTCCAATAGAAATCGATATTCTGGAGGCTGGAAGTCCAACCTCAAGGTGTGGACAGGGTCCTGCTGAGGGCTATGAGGGAGAATCTGTTCTATGCTTCTCTCCTAGCTTTATTAAAAAAGAAGAAGAAGAAGAAGAAGAAGAAGAAGAAGAAGAAGAAGAAGAAGAAGAGGAAGAAGAAAGAAAAGAAGAAGAAGAACAAAAGAAATCCTAGACTCTGTGTGCTAGCCCTGAGGCTGGAATTCTAGAAGAAGAAGGAGACCCACCATCAGGTGTGAGGATTGCTGTGATGGAGGCCTACCCGGCAGCCCATGCCAGGTGGCTGCCCACAGTTCTTAGGGGAGTGGGATACCCGAACACATGCCTCATGTCAAGAGCAGTGGTACAAGTATGCATTGCATGCCCGCGTGAACCCAGAGGAGGGGGGTGCAATTGTGCTAGGGGGCAGAGATGTGCAGGGAAAACTTCCTGCAGGAGGCAACATTTAAGCTGAGTTTTGAAGGATGAGTAGACATGAGCTAGGGGTAGAAAGAGTGAGGAAGGGGTGGAGATGAATAGGGCTTTCCCTCCTGAAGGAATAGCAAGCTCAAGGACGTGAAGATCCAAGGGCTGGGGTGTAGGTTGCCATGAGCGGCTGGGGGAGGGGCACTGGGGCAAAGAAAGTCAGAGTGAGCAGGTTGGTGCTTCATATACTGCGTTAAAGAATTCCAGTTCTACTCTTAGGCAACGGGGTTGAAGGATGTCATTCAGAAATCACAGGTTCACCAGGGTAAAGGGAGGCCAGAGGAGGGGCAGGGCAGGGAAGTGGGACAAAGCCTAAACTGGTAGACTCTGATCTGGGAGGAAGGTGAAGGGCAACTCTCTGAAGTGACTGGTGTGGGAACAGTGATTGGCTAGTTTGTGGTCTGGCAGAATCCCAAGAAACTCAGGACAGAGAGGCATGCACTGAGAGGGCACTTGCTGTCTGTGGGTCCAGCCAGAGGACCACTTCCGTATGTGCCAGCCTGCCTTCCCCGCTGGCTGGAGGGGCGCTGGAGCCAGCGCGGCAGGAGAAGCTGGTGGGTGGACTCCGGCATTGCCAGTCCTCTTCGAGAATGCCGTTCCTCCCAGGAACCTCCTCTCAGATGTCTGGTTCCAAGGAGAAGTCGGGCAGGCAGCAGGATTTTCTTTTTGCTCAGAAAGCTGAGGCTTCTCTGGGTTCAGCCAGAAGCAAGTCCAGAGTCCCCACAGAACATTTTCTGTTGGACATCCGTCCAAGACAAATGGTGGGGGTGGGAATGGGGGCGGCGAGGAGCCGCATGTTCTATAGCTGCCCACGGCCTGGGGTTGTGGACAGAAAGCCAGTGTTCCCCTTATCACCCAAGGACTCAGTGTGTGTGTTGCGGGGAAGAGGGGGCGATGAAGAATTTCCCTGGAGCTCTTTGGTTGGAAAGTATAGGATATGGGATGTGGCCTGGGCTCCTGGGACCTTGCTATGGTTCATGGGCACTCTGAGGCAGAATTAGGGCCAAATTACACAGTTCATGGGGGAAGAAAAGAGGCTGTAGATAACCAAAGGAGCCCTCAGTGAGGATCAAAAGAACCACAAATCTCTGCTCAAACCATGCTCAGGAGTTCTGTAGTTAGGTAAATTGAATGATTAATTGCTTTCAGAGCCTAAAACATGTTGTTGCAAATTTGGGGTTTTGTTATTAATAAATCGCACATGATTCAAAAGAAATTAAAGCAGGGAGCTAGAGCCTTGTCAAGGCAGAGAGAATTTTAATCATTGGCTGGTGTCTCTTTTTTCTTTCCTCAAAGTCATTGTTCTGTAAGTGCTGAAGACTTCTGACTCAGGCCTTCCTTTGCATCTGATGGCTTGAACTCGCCTGCTCCAAGTGGGTCACAATCCACTTTTGAAATGGAAATGAAGTCTGCATGGCAGCCTCACCCTCAGAGCCCTGGGACCCAGGCCCAGCCAGGGCACAGCAGAGCCTGGTGTTATAAATTTCTCCGTAGATCTGAGAGCAGTTTTAGGCCATTGATCTCATATCACCCAGAATCAAGACGGAGTGACGGCTGATAAACTGCATGGTGACAGGCTGTGGCCTTGGAAGAAAAAAGTCTAGATGCGGGATAAAAAAAAAAAAAAAAAAGCTGACGGATTAGTTATCGGCCTCCCGATTCTCCTCACCCTGGATTATTGCTGAACACTTTAGAAGCATTTATTTTCAGGTAATTTTACAGTTGTCTTTTTGTCCTTCAGAGGTGCTTTGGTCTATGAAACCACTCCAGAAATTTAGATGAAATCATTTTTATATGTAGTGCTCCACAGCCCCCTCCCCCCCCCCCCCCGCCCCCCAAGTCCCTGAAGCTGTGCTCTTAGGCCCAAACCCTTAGGAGGCTTTTACCTGCAGTGCAGGGAACTGTGGATGCAAATAATCATCAACATTAATGCTAATTCATGATTCTTCTGCAGCACAATCCTGCCTACAGTCCTCAAACGCTACGGTAATAAGGGCCAAAGGAGGAAAGAGGCACATGGCTGGGGGGTGGGCACAGCAGGGGAAAACGCTTCATCCGTGGTCAATATGTAAATGGATATTTTTCCTCCAAACTTTCTGATCCTCTCTGGGCTCCAGCCCTTCTGTCCAGAGGGCAGTGTGAATCACATGTTATCCTCCAGGAAGGCCCAGGCCCTTCAGAAAGATTTTGAGTAGGTGAGGTGAGAGGGCTAGGGAGATTAGGGGAGTGTGGCAGATCATTTGTGTTCCGGGATGAATAAAGGTTGAATTCTTGCCGCCCTGGCTCCAAGCTCCCGCTTTGGTGTCCAGTGTGGGAACCCGAGATGGGGAAGAATGGGCTGCTCCACTCATTGAACAGAGAGCCCTCCCGGGCATGGCAGGCCGTTTGTAGGGCATCAATCTTGCTTTGCTTTGCCTGGGGAGCCTTGTATAGAGGCCCATGGTCTCAGGGGACTGAGAAGAAGGTTAGATGGAGGGATCAGAGCCCCCACAGGGAAAAATAATGTGACAAGCTGTCAGAACATGGCGACTGGGTGACTCCTGTTCCCTCAGTGGCCAGGGGGCCCTGCCGGCCCTGCATCCTTCAGGGCTGGGAGCTGGGAGGAGGGAACAATATGGGATGTGTGATGGATTACACACCTTTCCATCAAACCCCAGTGGAAGCTTTAGCTGGACTTCTGGAAAAGGAGGAGTGGAGTGGCTCTTTCCAGGAGTGGAATGTTGTGAGTCGACTATTTTGGAGGGAGTGTCTAGTGAGACAGGGGACATGGAATCTCTGGGGGTCAGAAAAGCTGCTCACAGAGGTCAACTATGGAGGTAGGCCTCCAGGAAGAAATTCAGGGGTGATAGCAAAGTATATCTTATCAAAGTTTGGGGTAGGAGTTCCTTTACTTAGGATAATTGTATCAGTCAGGATGGGCCAGGGTATGCTTCAGTAACAAACAACCCCCAAATCTCAGTGGCTTAAAACAGCAAGTGTATTTCTTGCTTTCTCTGCATGTCCATCACAGGTAGGCTGGGGAAATGCTGCATGCTCTCCTCACTTGGGGACCTAGACTGAGAGAGTAGCCACCATATGGGACTTTCTCCTTGCTGTGGCAGAAGGAAGAGGGAATGCAACAAATTGTGTATTGGCTCTTAAAGTTTCCACCCACATATGACAGACTTCACTTCTGCTTACATTTCTTTGTCCATTTCCAAGTCCTGGTAATGTAGTGCAAAGCACATTCTGCTTCGTTATTAGAAGGTAGTTTTGAGGGAACAAAGCAGGAGAGCAGGACCAAACCCTTAGACAGGCCGAGTACCAAGGCATGGGCTCTGGGCTTGCCTCCCTTTCTCAGGTCTTGGATAAACTATTACTTTTTTTTTTTTTTTTTTTGCAGCAGGAAAATAGCAGTTGGGAGAAAGGCTGGTCAAAGGCATATGTGCCTCTAAATTCAAGGAAGGTCAGAAATAAATTAGAAGTGTCCTCATGTGACACATTCCTTAAAGTATAGGCTAAATTACAGCTTCAGACTAATTAGTAAGGAAATCCCCCAAGAGTGAAAGATTGAGTATTGGTAATGGGATTACATGTCCTCTCACCTGTGCTTGGGGGAAAACTTGCATAAAGTATCTTCATTAATCACAGTCCTAATGGCTTTTACTTTTACCACCATCAACCCACTACCAGGATCAAAAACATTTTACTAAGCAGCTGTCAGAGTATGGAACTATGCAGTGCTTTTCTAGTAGGGTCAAACGCTCTGCCTTTTAGGAGTTTATAATCACACAGACGGAGGTACCAAAGGCAGCTAAACAAATACTGAGAACAACATGCATGTGAGTATTGACATCTGGGGAGCCAGTGTAATCAATAGAGAAGGGATCAGGAACAGTGTTTAGAAAGGACAATTTAGTTCATCATTGTGTTTGCCATCCACAATGCGAGGCACCGGAGTATACGCTCTCACTCGCGAGGACGTTTTGGTCACTGGGAAGGCAATACACCATCACACAGCTTCAGTGTAATGTGGGGAGTGCGACACAGGGATCTAAAATTTAGCGATCAATTCCCAGGAGAGAAGATCAGCTTCTGGGAGCTCACTGGAAAAGGGGGGAGATGGCTCAGCAAACTCCTTGTGACAAGGAGGGGTTATTTTCGGCCAAGCCTTGGACTTGGGAGTAAGCATAGGGCAGGAATAATTGCCATTGTGTACTTCCTAGGCTCTATTTATAACCGTCAATATCCAAAAGACTCGGAGACTAGAATATCTCCTATTAGAGATGAATATAATATAATATTCACTTCTTTTTTGAAGTAGGCGAGGTGTAAGTAACAGAAAGTAATGCAATATTTTAATATAGAATTTAGAAAACTTGAGGAGACACAATATCCTATGCAGGTATCCTAAACAGCCTGTTTCTAAATTTGTTAAATGAGGTGGCTAATTCTTGCCCCCACCTGTCTCAGAGATGAGGTGAGGGTTCCATGATATAAGGGAGGCAGAGCCTTTGGGAGCCGTAAAGCCGTGAACACAGTAAGCCTTAGGGCTGATGGGCTTGCTTGCCCTAAAGCAACACCAAGCCAGTTTGCAGACAAGTGTGGAGGGCGGGAGATGAGGAAGGAGGGAAAGCAGCTCGGAACAACTGCTGAAGCACAAGAGCAGGGCTAGATCTGAAGTCCATGGCAGGTTTTCAGCACCTTTGATCTAAGAAGTGTGGGGCCATGGTAAAAGGAAGAAGGGTAGACCTCTACTCCACTGGGGTGGGGGTGGTGGCTAGAGGCTGGACAGGGTCAGATAGGAGATTGTTCACTGCTTTATCCTTAGTGCCTGGTGTAAAGAACTCACCAATAAATATGTGTTGGAAAGAATGAATGAATGAATGAATGCAATAACATCTCTTTCAATTGTACCAGGGACATGATATTGATCTCTGTCTCTGCACATATGCAGGAGACACCTGGTTCATTTTGTAAGCGTGAATCTGGAGAGGTGGTCTGGGCAGACTCAGTGTCCAAGATTTGGCTCAACACAGACATCCTAAGGCCCATGGGGCCAAGGTAGGAGGTGCCAGACCTTGGTCAGTACTACTAGGAAGTCAAGATACCACAGATGCAATGCCCCACTTCCAGACTGTTCTGCCTGCTCCAGGTTCCATTCCTGGAAACATTTGGCCCCTCTTCCCTGAGAGCCCTCAGGCCGATTCCAGTTCCCTAAAGCAGGGCTGGCTGCCTCCCATTCACCTCTGCTCAACTCCTGGCTGGTCAAAGCGACTTCAGCACCTGCCCTTCATGGGCTCTTTCTCCTTCATCAGGGTCTACATGGCATCACTCTTTCCCTGCCTTCAGCTCTCCTGTTGCCAGACCCAGCTCAGAGGTAATTCCAATTCATTCATAGATAAGCTCATATTACATATCATTTATCAAAATCACATTCACATATTAAATTCTGTCTCTAGGAGAAAGGGGCACGGTCCCAGTACACATCTTGGGAAGTTTGTTACTTGTCACGCATCCTTTTGATACGTTCCAGATGGCTCTCCTTATGTCCTGTCCTGCCCTGTAGGTATTTCCAAGACTTAGAACACAGCCCTTTGCTGAGAATAATAGCAGTAGTATTTCTAGTAATGGTTACGGGTGTTGTGCACTTGATTCTTGCCACACATTGTGTCAGGCAGTTCACTTAATTTTTTCAACCGCTGTATAAAATAGCTCTAATGACAATTTTTAAAGAAACTGAGGCTCAGAGAAATTAAATAGTGTCTGCAAGGGCTCCTGGCTGATTAATGGCAAGGAAAAATTTACTTCTGACTTCTCAGGCTGACTCTCACCCTAAGTCAGGTCTCTTCCACTCGGGCCTGGATGATTAAAATCGCTTCTGAAGTGAGCCGGCTGCTGGAACACACAGCACCTTTGTGTGCTTTAGAAAAAGCCTCCCTTTTCTCTGGATGGATGCAGTCCTGTGCCAGGGCACAACACTTGGCAAGCAGAGCACAGGATGGAATTCAGTTCCCAGTGGCTACCTCAGACAGGAGAACTTACGCAGTGAACAGCCTGCACAGCTGTGCATGGTGACCCCAGAAGGGAGTCCTCTCTTTGCCTCTCATGTTTCTCCCTCTTCAAAACATTCTCATCTAGGATGATTTCAAAATATTCAGCAACCAGTAAGGCATGGGCACTGACCCATCAGAATGGACAGTACCATGAGTCTAGGAGCAGGGGAGTTACAGGCTTCCTGCTGAGCTAGGCATTGACTCTTTTATTGCTTGATTGCAGGAGGTTGGGGAGATTGCTGCGCAGGGGCTAAGGTGGCACTTGGGAGCTCAGGGCAGTGCATTTTTACTAACCAGGGTGGCAGTATTTTAGTATTTTTACAAGCGGTGCCGCTTTCTTGGTGGGTGTGGGCTGGATATTAACTCAGCTTGTCCCGCTCAGGAACCCTCCACAGGTCGAGATCCAGTTCCATTCATCGATGGTGTCTGGATATATATCACTTAGCAGTCATCAATTTCTACTGACAACAAGGATCTTGACATAAATGATCGTTTCAGAAGAGGCTTAAATTTAGGTGTGGTTATTATCAGAGCCAATTTCAGGCTATTTGCAGACCTGCCTCCAGGGGCGCTCAAGATGACCACCTGTCCACCTCTCTCTCAAAGATTTCACTCCCTCCTCCTCCCTACTGCCCCCCAACAGGAGGAAACCCAACCTGGGGTTAAGGCCTAAAGGATCCACAGAGACTTGCAAATGGGCTACAGGGTAGGGGAGATACACAGATGTTAAACCTAGTGATGTTAGCACAGATGTTAAACTTGGTCCCAGCTGTCGATCAAGTATTAAGTTTTATTCCTTTTCTTACTACTTCCCATTCCAACGGGTAGTCAGATTCTTGGTATTTCCTTGATTATGAGGGTTTTCTTTTCTTTTCTTTTTTTTTTTACTGGGCAGAAAATAAAAGCTGCTTGAAGAGCCAGAGGGGAAGCCAAGAAGGGGCATGTTTCGGGAGGTGTAAATGAGGGTGTGGTTGGAGTCTTCCCTCTGTTAGGAAGGTAGCAGGTTGTTGTGCCCTGGGGAGGGGGCCAGGCCTCGGAGGGAGTGGCGCCTCTAGGGAGTCTACCTCTCTGGGTCTCTCAGCCTCACCTGAAGAGACCATATGGTGTCCCAGTATACCCACTGTGACTCACTGATGGGAGGCATCACTGCGGAAGCTCCTGGGACCTTTGCTCAAATCTGGGGACAGGAGCCCCAGTGCTGACTACAAGGAGTTTCTGACCAGTTCAGCAGGATAGTGTTTTAGAGCTAAATTTAATACGGAATTTAAAGAAGTTGAATTTAACAAAAACAGTGGTTTTTTTACACCTGTATTGTAAAACACTCTTTTCAAAATTTATTTATTTGACAGAGAGAGAGATAGCAAGAGAGGAACACAAGCAGGGGGAGTGGGAAGGGAGAAGCAGGCTTCCCGCTTGTGGGGCTCGATCCCAGGACACTGGGATCATGACCTGAGCCGAAGGCAGACACTTAACCACTGAGCCATCCAGGCGCCCCATGCCTGTATTGTAAACAAAGTTTTACACCTGCCTTAAAGCTCTTTCTAGGCCTCTCTCTTGGATCTCTGGCTCTACCACTCTGTCTCTGTCTCAACTCATCTCTGTTTTTGTCCTTCCTCCCATGTGGCTGATGTGCTGATAGTGTGGGTCTGGGTGGCCTGCCTCAGGGGGGAGCCTGTCTGTAAGGTGGAACAGAAGAGGCAAGGAGCCCTTGCGGGCCAGCTCCGCCGTGGTCAGTAGGGGCCCTCAGCTTTCCAGGAAGCTGGGTATGGCTGTGAGACTAAATTCTGCAATAGCTTCTAAGCAGAAATGTCCTATGTGGTTTTTGGAAAATGGCTTGGATTCCCTTGACCTTATTTGTCCTTCTTTCTTTTTTCGGTCCAGAAGAGGAGTCAGCAAACTTCTGTAAAGCACCAGATAGTATTTTCAGCTGTGAGCCGTATGGTCTCTGTCCAACTACCCAGTTGTGCTGTTGAACTTTGAAAGCAACTATAGACCATACATACACAAATGAGTATCGCTGTGTTCCAATCAGACCTTTTCAGCAAAACAGGCAGAGGAGCGGATTTGGCTTCTGGGGTTAGTTTGCCTGTCCCTGGTCTAGGATGCCTAGATGGAGCCTAGAGTGAACCATGAGGTGGAAGTCATGTACCGAGGATGGCAGAAAAATAAGCCAGGAGGAGCCCAAGTCCCCACTTTTCACAGAGCCACCCCGTGAGCCCTCTGGATTTCATTTATGGGAGAGAAATAAAGTTCTGTCTTGCTTAAGCTACCGTCACTTGCAAATGAGCCTAATCCTGACTAATACACCATTCACGTGTGGTTAAGCCCAACTCACCAGAGTAGGAGACTGCTGAAGAATGTGGAAGCAGAGCTCTGGCTAGGAATGAGGCATGCATTTTCCAGGAGTGTGTCTTGTACTCTGTATACCTCCAGGATTTTCTACCCATCTCGATTAACTGAGGCCACAAATAAAACTCCGTGATGGGTCTCTGTGTGCTCCATAAGGTGGTGAGGGGCGCGCAGAGAGAGCTGATGGAACTGACTTGTGGTCCATGTCACCAGTAGGCCCTGGGGTTGGTAAGATGCGACATTCCAGCGGGAAGGCTGTCTCTGCCAGGGCCACACACCGGAACCCAGCTGTGACACATGCTAATGAGATTTACAAGGTGCAAATGCAAGTGTGCTGAGTTTTAGCACTGCTTTTTTTTTGGCTGTCAATTGGAAGCTGCGCCTGGATCATTACTATTGGAAAAGCCTATGGCGCCCTTTACTAATCCTTTCTGGTGTCTGAGGGACTGGCTCTGCTGAATCCCTTGGGGATAGCCAAAAGCCCAGTTTGTAGGATCTGGGAGTCTCATACACACTGAAAGAACAACAGGGTGATAGAAACCTCAAGAGCAATGGCAAACCCCTGCAATTTGGCTCTGACTCCAAGAATGTTCCCTTCTCTACAGCTTCTGGAATGAGGTTGCTGACCCCTTGCTAGGAGCCTCATCCACTCTCCTGCTCCAAGTGATGCTGCATTTGTTTCTGGGTGCAGACAACTGTTTTATGGGAGGCGACGGGGTTGTCAGTTCTGTAGAGGAGAAAGCAAGGTGGTGATGTGCCTGTGCTTTGTCTTTAAGCACTTAAAGGGTGTGTGTGTGTGTGTGTGTGTGTGTGTGGTGTTTAATGAGCCCGTTGTGGGCAAATTGTTGCCTGTGTTTTATGAAAGAGGGGAGGAATGAGCTACTTTCAAACAAGAGAGGTTTTGAGTAGGCTACAGAAGAAAATCTCAGCCTTCAGAGTGTTCAGCTGCCACACTGGGAAGCTGACATGCCAGATCTCTGATCTGAGCTGGTGCGGTGTAGGATGAGGTTTGCAGACTTCAGAATCATACAGAGCCTGGTTTCTGCTTGGCTTTGGGAATGTTGCTCAACCTCTTTGTGCCTCAGTTCCCTAGTTCACAGGGGGACTCTGTGATAACTGGGACTCAGGCTCCTTCTAGCTTATTTCTCTGCTTTCCTCAGTAGATACTTTCACCTCATGGTCCAATATGGCTGCTCTCACTCCGGCCACCACACATGCATCCGAGACCTGGGATCAGCAAACTACCACCCACAAGCCAAATCCAATCCTCCACCTGTTTAGCTTGGCAGATAATAGTACCACTGACATGCCAGGGATGCTGTCAGGAATGGATGTGATAATATTCATAAAGAGCTAGCACAGCATCTTACCCACAGCACATGCTCAGAAAATAGGAAATGACAGATGAGACCCCACTGGCCCTGGGCAGTTCAAACATTCCATCTCAGTGGGGCAGCTAAATCAACACCTGGCGTCTATGTGGGTTGGATTGCAGGGAGGGCCAGGCACCTTCCTTGTGAAGGCCTTTCTGGTTTCCTTTCTCGTGTCTTCATCTCCTGGATCTCAGGTCAAAACTTCCTATGGAAGCCTTCGTTGGTCGGAACCCTCACCACACACTCACAGGACCCCACGGACCTCGCTTTGTCACGTCGGCCTCAGCAGCTGCTGTTTGTGGTTTGTGGGATCCTTAGGTTGACGCCCCCACCAGACTGTGAGTTCCTAGAGGGTAGGAACTCTGTTTTTCTCACCATCGTATCCTCAGCAGCCAGCTGAGTACCTGGCATGTAGCAGGTGCTCAATAAATCTTTGAAGGGTGAATGAATGAATGGAGGTTGTGTCCCTCTGGTTGTGTATATCTGAGTGCTTTCTGTTCTCTCAGATCAGTTTACATATCCACTTCCCTAACACAGACTGGTTCTGCCCTTTGCCCCTGGTTTCATAGGCCCATCAGGAGGGTCTGTGCCTCAGTGAGCTCCCAAACCGCTGGTTGTAGAGGCAGGAGGCTGACCCGGAGGCTTCCAGAGGATGGAGGAGTCAAAAGGCGGGGGAGCTGTCAGATGGCAAGAGAATTTTGCTTTAGGGGGGCTGCTGCATAACTGTCTGCTTTCAAAGGCTTGGGGCTAATCAGAATTTCAAAGGATACTTTTAAATCTAATAGAATTCTACCTGCAAGAGCAATGAGTGAGGTGGGAGCTCTTCATTGCTCTAGTTGTTATTCCAGGCTTGTATCAGCGATAGCTAGGGCCTTGCGATTTTATTTCCATTCCTGCACAAAATGGAAAAAAAAATCTAACGAATGTGATAGCGGGCTGGTGGTGATGGCAAGATCACAAAGAAATACTCCACCCAGCTCCTTGTGTCGGTTTATTCTAAGGAGAACAGAAGAGCTTAGAAAGTCAACAGAAGGGTGCCATTTTTGGCTGACTGGTCCTAAGAGGTAAGTCAAGTTCCCGCTTTCCTTCTCCAGAACAACCTTGGCGGGGCTTCATGCATTAGACCGATGCTTAGACAGAATTTCACGTAGAAAATGTTGAGAATCCACTTGGAAGTTAAGATCACTAGTATGAACACTTTTCATTGTTTTTACAACTGTTGCTTTTGACAACAGTAGTCTTGGGGAAAATGGTGTAGAAGAAAAAAAATAAAACAACCCAAACAAGCCCTTCTCAAAATCGTGGCAGGGGGAGGCAAGGAAGCTGGGAGAATACGCAAGTACATGTGGCATTTAAAAAGACCTGCACCTGCTTTTCTCAGACCGGCTGGCAGACTATTCAAAGAAAAGTACTGTTCTTTCTGGAAATGCTCAGGACGGAGAGCATCTGCAAGAGGGTTGATAGAAGCTTCCTGGGATCGATTGCATGGAGACCGTGCCAAGCATCATTTTAGACATTTGAACAGAGTGAGAACAGGTAGAGTGCTTTAAAGAGTAGTTTGGAGATTTTGACACCTTATGAGTTTTGCTTATGTCCGGGAAATGGCAGAAGCAGCACTCATCTGCTTTGCACGCAACATTGGTATTTGCATATTAAGCTGCTTTATAGCCAGGTTCCAGGTGCTACTCTGAGATGCAGGAGAACACGAGCATTCCTCAGCCCATCTGAACAGCAGAAATATCAGCTGAGAGGTGTCCCGCGCAGATCCCTAAGTGGGGCCGCATCTTTCCCAGCCCCTGGGCTCGGCAGTTAGAGAAGTAATTCATTGCATGAGGCTTCCCAGTGACCTGCCTCTCACCCCCTGGCTGCCCTAGAGCCTACATCCTTGATTCTGGTTCTTGGAGCCTAACCTCTTAGAGACAGTTACTGAAATTTAACGGAAAGCCTGTGAAAAGAATGATGTATTTGGTCCAATGCGATAGCTATTCCAAAAAGCTGTGCCTGGGCATTATTCCTGAGAAACTACATTTAGTTTCTCACAGAACACACAAACCTGAAGGGAACAAACGGCCAATTCTGCTATTTAAAACCATCATGCTGTGCCTTTTGTCGAGTGCAATTGCATTATCTAATGAATAATCAATGTTCAGCTGACACCTGAGGGTCCAAATACCAATCCTGAACAGAAGTCACTGATTTGTTCTGTTTCTAACCTTTACCACTGAGCTTATTTTCCTAACATTGAACCCCTCTTTTGGCTCTGACCCTTACCCCAGTTTTAGTGGACATCCAGAAGACCCATGGGCCCTCGGAATGCAGTTTAGGAGGGATGGGCTATATGCAAACTAGTGGACCCACCTGTGACTTTAATCCCTGATTACTTTTAGCTCCTTTATTTTTTTCTCATTTATTTATTTATTCATTCACTCAACAAATATTTCTTTGCCAGGTCTCTGCCGGTGCTGGGCCTGAGTAATGATTTTGGTTATATCCCTGCCTCCGGGAGTTTGCGGTAGTTGTAGATGCCAGGATGTGGCTGTAAGTCACCTCAACTTTGGGCTTTCTCTCTCTGGGTCTCAGATCTTGGAATGGATCATGTCTCTGATTTCTCAGAGCCTGTACGTTCAGAGTCAAGGCCTGGCTCTCCTGGGTATGGAAAGGCTCTCCATGTGTTTAGTGATACCATGCTGTCCAGAGGTGGCAAAATCTAGTGGGTTGATTCTGCACTACAGAAGAGAATGTCTTTCATCTTTTCACCTCATAGAAGTCCAGCGTGGTATGTCAGAGCACCCGGAGGGAAGCGACCATATTTTATTCATCTTTACTTTCCCAGCTTCTGGCAAAAAGCCAAGCATGTAGTAGGAGTTTTCAAAATGAATAGAGTGTGAATGGATATATCTGCTCAAAGTATATATCTTAACTGCAGGATCAATGGGGTCATATTCCCAGGTGAAGGGAAGCTTTATTGTTCTGGTGCATCATTCAGCTTCTGAAATGGAGAGAGGAAAGAGCCATGCATCAGCTCCCCACGAACATAGCCTAACTGGATGTGACTGGACACACACCTAGCAGAGCTTCTGGCCTCTGTTTGCAGAAAGTCACGGATTAGGCACAGATACTTGCTGCAGATGGGAGTTGGCAGGAAGCAACTGTGCTTGGAGACTGATTAAAAGTTTGGGGACCAAAATGGTCACCGGTGTGGAGTCCTTTCCACGTATCTGTTTCTGGAACCAGGATTTCACTTGTTCCACAAATAGCATGTGGAATTCTGGTCTGGTGATTGAGGATACCATTATGAGCAAAACAGACAACAATCCCTGTCTTCGTGGCATTTTGTAGAGCATTCGTGTGAGGGTGTGTGTGTGATCAGTCAGCAAAAGAAATGCGTATAGAGTGTATTAGAACGTGACAAGTGGCCAGGAGATGCGTAAAGCAGGGAAGGGGATGAGAATGCAGGGATGGGGATAATTTTAAATAGGGAGGGTAGGGAAGTCTAATTGAAAAGGTGACATTTGAGGAAAACATCTAAAGCTGGTGGGGGACTGAGCCGTGTGGATTTCTGGGGGAAGATACTACAGACAGAGGGAAGAGGTGTAAAACCTTTGGTGGCTTGTGCCTGATGTGTTCAGGGAGCAAAGAAACCAGTGTGGCTACAGGGAAAGGGAGACAGATCAGGTAGGGCCTTTCAGGGAAGGGGAGGAGCAAAGCATTATCCATGTGTCTCCCCTTTCTCTACACTTGCCAAAATACTTCAGCTTGTTTGAGGGCCTATGCAGGTCAGTCACCAGAGAATCTGAATTAAAATGTATCAGAAAAGAGGGGCACTTGGGTGGCTCAGTTGGTTGAGCTTTAGACTTTTGGTTTCGGCTCAGGTCATGATCTTGGTGTCATGGGATAGAGCCCTCAGTAGGGCTCTGTGCTCAGGGTAGAGTCTGCTTGAGATTCTCCCTCCTGCTCCCATATACACTCTCTCAAATAAATAAATAAATAAAATCTTTAAAAAAAAAAAGTATCAGAAAAGAAAAAAAAAAAAAACAACAGTCACTGGCCTAAGATAGGGATGGAATGCTGAGATTTCTCAACTGTGAGTTTGGGTTCTATGGGTCAGGGTCTGGGGAGGAGCATGGCATCCTTAAATTCAGTGCCTTGGGGAGTTTAATAAAGGTAATACAATTTACAAAGATGAGCGTAGAGCATAGGGGAACAAGAAGGGATGGTGCTATGTCCAAGGGGTTAGCAACACCAGGAGCCCATGCCTCTGCTAGGCCTGAGAGAGCAGGGGGCGGAGAAGTTACTGGCACCAGTGAGGGTAACTCTATGGAGAGGTCTACCTAGCAAAGCCATGAACTTCGGTTGAGGTCAGTCCATGGGGAACCACACAAGAGCAGAAGTAATAAATGCCTACACCCATTCTCTTCTCTCCTTTAAGTGCTCCCCATGGGCTGACCTCCCCTGGCAACTGCAGAGCAAGGGGGCTTGTTGAAGTAGTCTACATGGGTCAGACGTCCAAGTTAGGGAGCTGGGCGGAGCAGGATGGAGAGTGGACCTAAAGGGGTGAATGGAAGACACCTGACATACTTGCCATGGCCTAGAGAGAAGAGGGGCAGAGGGGACTGAGGAGAGAGGAGAAGTGACACCGAGAAACCACCGAAGCAAGGTGGCCTGTTGCGGGTTGCTGCTCAGAAGCCAAGCAGCCCGAGATGGTGTCTCTGAAACCCAGAGGGGACCACCCATTGTCAGCTGTCAGCCTGCTGCCCAGCGTGTGCTCTGTTTGAAGCCATGTTTATCTGCATGGCGAGACTGTCCAGTGCCCATCAGTCCATCATCGACAAACAACACCAGCAGCCTTGAATGTGCCTGCAGATGGGAGGTGGAGGACTCAGACCTCTTTTTAAAAATTAAGTTCTAAAAAATAAAATTGTATATTTTAAGGTGTACAATATGATGATTTGATGTACACACACACACAGTGAAATGATCACTACAGTGAAGCTAATTAACATATCTCATATAGTTAGCTTTCGTGCGTGCGTGCGCACGTGTGTGTGTGTGTGTGTGTGTGTTTGTGGTGGGAGCACCTGAAATCTACTGTCTAAGCAAATTTCCGGTATCAATACTTTATTATTAACAAGAGTCATTGTATTGTACATTAGATGTCCGGGATTACGGAGAGGCATGCTGGTATGAAGGCAGAGGCTCATCCCTGGCTGAGGTGGGACTGGACTGAACCTGTTTAGCAGGACAGTGGTGGGCCATGATGTTTCAGTTAACACAATATAATGGGGAACATTCCTGGGCAGGACAGTGGAGCTTCAGAGTTGTAGCTTTGGAGAATTTAGAGTTCTTAATAAACTGTCAATGGCATTAGGAACTAGGCAAATGTCTCCATTTCTGTGGATTTGTTTTCTTCGGTTACAGAGCTGACTTTGAAATTGATGATATGGATGATTGGGAATGTTTGAAATTTCATGACTCCAGGTACAGCCCCAAATCCTGAAGATGGAACCCAGCCCCTGGCTGCCTCACCGCATTGATCTTGTGGTCCTCTCCCATTGTTCCCTGCACCCTAGTCACCTAGAGCCTTATTTCAGGGCCTCAAAGGGCCATGCTCCTTTCCACCTGTTGGCCCTCCCCTCTGATTCCCTCTACCTCCTCCTATAGCCACTTTGCTCCTTCATTTAGACTCAGCTCAAAGTCACTTCTCCACAGAAGCCCTCCCTGACATTCCAGACAGGGTTGCATCATGGCTTCCGTTCTCTGGTAGCATCTAGCCCATCTCACACCACTCACAACTGTAATTAAATCCTTAACTGAATGACTAGTCATTTAATGTCTGCCCCCCTTGACTGTAAGTTCTGATTTGCTGCTGCCCCGTGCTCGTGCATAGAAGACCCTTCGTAAATATTGGAGGGAATTATTGACCAAAAGCTAAAAATGAGTTAAGGAGTGGGTGTACACACATTGCACAGAAGAGACTCAGAAGAAACATAGATTAGGAAGGATATTTGCTGGCCCTCTCCCCACACCAGCCTTTCTTGGTGCGGGGAACAAGGAGCAGCTGAAGGCAAGGATAGGAGGCGGCGGAAGGCAGGGAGCAGACACAGGCAGACACAAATCTGATTTCCAGTCGATTTCCCAGACACCTGCGGATGATGAAGAAAAGCTGTTGCCAGATGTCTCAACACTGATCTCATGCTCTCTAGCAAGAACAGAAAAAGCTATCCAGGAAATATTGACAGAAGAAAGCTTTAAAATGTGAGAATAGCAACCCTCTTGCTCTGCTAACTGATTTGCAAAGGTCTGGGCTTGAGGCCTGAGGTGGTAACAGGTTCAAGCCAAAGGAAGTTATTTTAACTGGTGTCCTGACATCTGGGGAATTCAAGAGCTGGCAAAGCGAAGTGGGCTATTTATAAAATAGTAATAAATAAATAAATAAATGTTTGTAGCTTTCTAGTCGACCAGAACAACAAACACAAGGCATACTGTGATTAGAATCCACCAGCTCCAAATTATAAATCCGTCAGGAACAGACAATAAAATGCCAGGATTAAAACCAAAATCTTTATTTCATAATGGCAGATTTATATTTGTGGGGTGGGATGGTCTCTGTAGAAGAGGTCACATGTTAAACACGGGCCTGACAGGCTCTGAGGAATGCTTGGTCCCGAAGGAGGATGGAGTTAAGGTTTATGGAGAGCTCAGAGAAATGAGTTTGGGACCCAGGAGGAGGGCATGAGGGAGACTAGGGAAATAGGTGAAGAACAGAGTGAGAAAGGGAGTGGGAACCGGTGTGTGAAGATGATGGGGGGAAGAGGAAGCAAATGGGCAGAGGAGCAAATCTGATGGACACATACATGCCCATGGCAATTCTCCCTTCCTCCCTTCTTTCCTTCCTCCCTCCTTTCCTTCCTTCCTTCCTTCCCTCCCTCCCTCCCTCCCTCCATCCTTCCTTCCTTCCTTCCTTCCTTCCTTCCTTCCTTCCTTCCTTCC
>NW_023270316.1:51116878-51171237 GCF_011800145.1 Mirounga leonina | reverse complement strand
TCCTTCCTTCCTTCCTTCCTTCCTTCCTTCCTTCCTTCCTTCCTTCCCACCTTCCCGCCTTCCAATTCTCCTTGCCTTTGATTCCTACTATTACTTCTTTTTAAAAAAATCTCTTGGGCGCCTGGGTGGCTCAGTTGGTTAAGCGACTGCCTTCGGCTCAGGTCATGATCCTGGAGTCCCGGGATCGAGTCCCACGTTGGGCTCCCTGCTCAGCGGGGGGTCTGCTTCTCCCTCTGACCCTCTCCCCTCTCGTGCTCTCTGTCTCTCATTCTCTCTCTCAAATAAATAAATAAAATCTTAAAAAAAAAATCTCTTTATTGGGGCATGATTGACATAAAATGTTGCAGATATTTAATGTATACAACTTAATGTGTTTGGAGACAAGTTTACACCCATGAAACCATGGCTACAATCTATAATCATAATCATTCATCACCTCCAAAGGTTTCCTGGCACCCCTTTTGTTTGCTGTTGTTTTGTTTTGTTGTTTTCCTTTCGTGGTAAAGGCATGCAATGTAAGATTTGTCCCCTTAGCAAACTTTTCAGTACAATGCAGTCTTGCTGCCTCAGTTGTACAGTAGGTCTTCAGAATCTATTCATCTTGTGTGATTGAAACTTTGTGCCTTTTGATCCACATATCCTCATGGCCTCCTCTCTCTAGGCCCTGGAAACCACCATTCTCCTCTCTGCTTCCATGTGTTTGATGAGCACATTCTTTTATTTTTGCTTCAAGTTTTGAGTGAATGTTTATCAATCATGATACCGGTGGGTATTCCCTTCAGGTTACACTTAGCTTCTGAGAATTAAGATCCTCTGTGTCTCTTGTTACTGTGCTGACTCCTGGGGCTGCCCCATTCTCTACTCATTCTGTTACAGGTCTGTCTTCCCAGGCCTGTGGTAGAAAACACTGTGATTCACAATAGTCAACACAATAATATAGAATAGATTAAAAGAGAACAAGCTATGTCATATGCATAGTTTTAACATGTTATAATAAAACATAATTCAAGATATAAATAATATCCAGTAGAATACACGACAGTAGAGGCACCTGGGTGGCTCAGTCAGTTAAGTGTCTGACTTTGGCTTAGGTCATGTTCTTAGGTTCTGGGATCGAGTCCCGCATCGGGCTCCCTGCTCAGTGGGGAGTCTGCTTCTCCCTTTCCTTTTGCCCCTCCTCCTGCTCGTGCTCTCTCTCTCTCAAATAAATAAATAAAATCTTTTTTTTTTTAAAAAAGAAAGAATATATGACAATATACAGTAGAGTATTTTTTAAAAACTATATTTTTACTTACCTCAAATAGTATGGTGAAAAGGAGTTTCTGGCAAATTGAAGATTTTGGTAAATTAAAAGATGGAATTGGGCCTGGACACCAGCCGAGCAAGTTGTCACCTGTATGTGTGATTGAGGAGGTGGTGGTAGAGATTTCTAGTCTGAAATTCCAATTCCGTAGCCTGTCATTTAATCATGAGATAGTCTTTTAAGGTCTCAAGTCTTCTTAGGCATCACTGGTGAAATTCAGACATTCTTGAGAGAGGTTGCACTTTCAGTGTTTAGTAGGTGACCCTGTGGTTACAGGTGTTGGAATCAGCATTTTACTGCTTCCCACTTCCCACTCCTACACACCTCCCACTTTTTAGACCTCATTTCCTGTTTCAAATCTGACCATTCATGCTTCCTACTTCTCACATCACAAATTCAATAATCTTACAACAGTTTACCTCTCTCCCGTTTACCTCTCTCCCGACCTTTGTTCTATTTTGTCATCTTTTTTACTTCTACAGAAATTATAAATCCCACCTTACAGCACTGCTAAGCTTTCAGTAATTTTCTTTTCAGGAAATTATGAGAAGAAAATAAAGGAGTGCTTCACGCTTACCCACTTATTTACCGATTCTGGTGCTCTTCATTCCTTCTTGCAGATCCAAGTTCCTATCTGGTATCATTTCCCAAGCCTACGGAAGATCTTCTGGCATTTCTTTTAGTGTAAGTCTGCTGGCTACAAATTTTCTCAGTGTTCTTTTGTCTGAACATGTCTTTCTGCATTCTGCTTTTGTTTTGTTTTAAAGATTTATTTATTTTAGAAAGAGAGAGAGTGAGAGCGTGAGCAGGGGGCGAGGAGCAGAGGGAGAGGGAGAGGAAGAGAGAATCTCAAGCAGACCCCCAGCTGAGCGTGGAGCCTGATGAGGGGCTTGATCCCATGATCCTGAGAGCATGACCTGAGCCAAAACCAAGAGTCAGAAGCTTAACCGATGGAGTCACTCGGTGCCCCTGTACTCTCTTTTTGAGGGATAGTCTTGCTGGGTACAAAATTTGGGGTTGATAGTTTTTTTGCTTGTTTGTTTCAGTATTTTGGAGATGGGATTCCATTACCTTCTGGCCTCCATTCCTCCTTTTCTTCCTCTCCTATTCTTTCTCCCCTTTCTTTAATAATAATGTAGCCATCATTTGTATTGTTTCCCTGTTTGTGAGGTCTTTTATTCTCTGGCTGTTTTCAAATTTTCTCTTTGCTGTTGGTCTTCAATGGTTTGACCATGAAGTATCTAGGTGAGGTATTCTTTGTGTTTATCTTGCTTGTAGTTCACTCAGATTCTTGGATCTATAAGCTGAAATTTCACATCAAGTGTGGGAAATTTTCAACTACTATTTCTGAGGAGTCCAGCTTCCGGTTAAAAACCTATGTGGGATTTTTCAGGCCTGGCCATAGGCAACTGCAGAGGCTTTCCCTGGCAGGCCTCATGGTGGGAAGCTGCCCTCCCCACACCAGGCTTGGTGCACGGTCAGTGCATTGCAGTGTGGAGGGAATTGTAGTTAAGGACTTGGGCCCCACTGGAGGGTCATGCTCATCCCATATTTGCATTCTGAGCCTCAGAACCTTTATTCCTAGATCTTTATCTGAGGCCTTGGGCAGAGGTCTTTTTTAGGTGCCTCTGCTGAAGTCTCCCTATAGGAGGAAAGAGGGAGAAAACCTGAAGACACTTTCCCCTCCTGACTCAGTGCCCAGTACTTTTCCACTTAGGGTCCTCTCCTCCCTTCCTCTGACCCCAAGGTCCATAAAACTGCTGGAGTCTTTTGTTGGGGCTCTTTCAACAGTGAGAAAATCCCCATGTCTGATCTGATTCACCTGACCCATGACTGGTATGCCATTTCATGAGGAAAATAAAACAAAGGAGAGTCAGTGTTTTCTCCAATTTTAGCCTCTTGCTCATACTATCATGATAAGTAATTAAAGGCTTAACTCTTTCATTTTTGGCTTGTTGCTTTAATCTGTTACTTGGACATCTGACAGCTCAGGTCTCTTTCTCTCCCAGCTCCTGACATTTCCTTAAATAATTTTGCTGTCCCATTATCACCTTCTTCTTATGAAACTCTAGTTACTCATGTTAGGCTGTTTAATATTGTCCTTATGTCTTTGGAGCCTGGTTCATTTATATTCCATCTCTTTTTACTTTTCTTCAGATTGCATGATTTCTATTGATTTATCTTCAAGTTCATCAAAGTTTCTCTTACCACTTTCAATTTGCTCAGCTCCTGTGCAGTGAATTTTTCATTCAGCTATTGTACTTTTCAGTTCTTGAATTTTCATTTTTAAATGCTTTTCATTTCCTCTGATGAGATTCTATATCTTTTCACTCATTAAAATCATGTTTTCTTTCCTTTTCTTTAAATTTAAATTTATATATTTATTTTTTTGTTTCAGGAGTAGAATTTAGGGATTCGTTGCTTACATATAGCACCCAGTGCTTAACACAACAAGTGCTCACCTTAATACCCATCACCCATTTAGTTCATCCCCCACCCCCCTCCCCTCCAGCAGCACTTAGTTTGTTCTCTATAGTTAAGAGTCTCTTATGGTTTGCCTCCCTCTCTCTCTTTTTTTTTTCCCCTTCCCTTATGTTCATCTGTTTTGTTTCTTAAATTCCACATATGAGTGAAATCATGGTATTTGTCTTTCTTTGACTGACCTATTTCACTTAGCATAATACACTCTAGGTCCATCCACATTGTTAAAAATGGCAATATTTCATTCTGTTTAATGGCTGAGTAATACTCCATTGTATATATATATATAACCACCATGTTTTCTTTTAATAATTCTGCATATCATCCTTTAATTCTTTGAATATATTTATGATAGCTTCATTGTCTCATAAATTACATATACAGAACACCTCTAGGTTGGTTTCTACTACCTGCTTTTTTTGGATTATGTATTGCATTTTACTTTGTGTGTATATGTGTGAGCATGTCTAGTAATTTTGATTGTATACTGGATATTGTGGGTGAATCAGTGTGGAGATTGAATTTTGTGATATTTCTCTGTTGATTTGTTTTCATAGGTAGTGGGATTACTGGTAGATCACCTTGAACTTGTGTAAGCCTTGGTTTTATGTTTTCTTAGGGAGTATTTATGAAAATTCCAATGTTTTTTCAAAGCATAGCTTTAACTTGTGGGATTCAATCACATAATTTTCATCAGGCAATCTTATCAAGGCTTGATTTTAGACTTGGGTAGGGTAGGTCTATTGTAAACTTTACTCTGGGGCATGATTCTTACTGCTGAAGAGTGGTATTTCTGGTGTCTCACCCGGTTGCCTGGGAACAGGTGTTTTAAAGGTCTCTCCATTCTTGCTGACAACATCCCCCAACATTGCTTAACCTCAGGTATTTTTGTTCTGCCCTCAACCCCAGAATAGACAAATTCTGGTACAGTTTGTCTGAACTCTCCCTCCACATGTATAAGTTCAGTCCTTGCCTAAGCACTTGCAGAGATTCCCCACATGGGATTCTTCCCTCTGCATAGATCCTTCAACATTTGTGTCCCACCTCACAGAATCCACTCTAGTTGCCCCACACTCTGATCTCTGCCTACTGAGCTCCGCAGGACTCCTGTGCTCTGCTTGGTCTTCAACTGTCACCCAGTTGGGAAATTGCTTCCTGGTGTAGAGCTGGGGGCTCAACTTGTGAATTTCGCTTCTGTTTTGTGATTTTGTATGTAATTTGTGAAAACAATTCCATCGTATGTTTTGCTTTTAAGGTGTTTTGGCAGGAGGACTAGTCTAGTATTAGTTACGGGAGACTGCAATTCCCACCATGGGTTCTTGAACAAGGTATAATGAGAGGGTGTTGATGGACAATGATAAAAGTGGTTTGTAGAGCAGACAACTGGGGAGTCAAGATGCTGAGTAGGAGGCATTTCCGTCTTCTAAGCTGAAAACTAAGGTCAGGATGAGGTTTGAGGAAATATAAACAAAAGGGAAATACCATGCTAGAGAAAGAACTAGTGTTGGGTTAGTGATAAGTTGGATGTGAAGAATGAAGAAGAAGGTTTAAAATGGTGCCAGAAATGTTTTAAAAAGGAGTTCTATCTCTGGATGTAAATACTGAAATATTTATGAATGAAATGATAACATGTCTGGGATTGATTCAAAATAATAAAATTCAGGGATGAAAGTGGGGAAAGGGTGGGGATAGAGGTGAGACGAGAGTGACCATAGATGACAATTGTTGAAGATAGGTTATGAGTCCTTGAGAATGTATTATATGCATTTTTCTACTTTTGTGTCTATCTGACATCTTAAATTAAGAAATCAAACAAAATAAAACAAAAATGAGGGGTTATAAACCTGGGAGGTGGAGTGTAGGTGAAGTTGGGGAGACTGCCGATTTTCGAGGTAGGGGAAGAGGGGATCAGGCAGTGGCAGTTCGTTAAGTCTAAAATAGGCTTTTATGCAAAAATTGTTTTAAAAATGATTTGCCCCAGCTGACTCATTCTGCTCCCTTAGAAGTGGCATCAAGTGCAAGGTGTATTTGATTAGCTGCTTGAAGATGTGGGTCATACGGCACCTGCTGACCAGAGGCTGTAGCATCAAGGCCACTCACTGACCCGGCTCTGGATTCAGTGTTTGTGGCTCCCATTAGCTGAGAAAGCTCTGCATGGCCCGGGCCCAGACTACAATGCACAGGTTTGGTCAGACTCTGGCCCACATCTCCCTGAGTGGTTCCTGGAATAATTTCTGGAGGCATTTTGCTGTACTACCCCTTTCTGTACCGCCTTCTTGGTCAGCTGTACATGCCTGGAGCCTCCCCGAATCTTGCTTGCTCTCACCTGCTTCTTTCCAACTAACTGTGGACTCCGTAATTGAGCCCAAGAGAGGGGACTGTTCCCATAGCCTGAGGAGTTTCAAAAGTAGAGAGACTTTTCTACAAGTTAAGATAAAGAAGAAGGAGAAGAGGGGCACCTGGGTGGCTCAGTCATTAAGCGTCTGCCTTCGGCTCAGGTCATGATCCCAGGGTCCTGGGATCGAGCCCTGCATCAGGCTCCCCGCTCGGCGGGAAACCTGCTTCTCCCTCTCCCACTCCCCCTACTTGTGTTCCCTCTCTCGCTGTGTCTCTCTTTGTCAAATAAATAAAATCTTTAAAAAAAAAAAAAAGAAGAAGGAGAAGAAGAAGAAGAAGTGGAGGAAGAAGAGGAAGGAGGGGGAGGAGGAGGAAACCATTTTCATCTCTTACATACCACTTTCTTTTCTCATTCATTCAACAACCCTTTTAGGTGCTGCTGTGTGCCAAGTTTTATGTTAAGGAGTGGTTGAGGTTCAAAGGTAATCAAGACACAGGTCCTTCCTCAAGGATCCACAGCCTGGCGGTGAACGAAAGACATGCACACAGAGTGATAGAGTCACAGGCACCATGCGAGATGTCTGTGCGGGCCCCGGTGGGACACAAGGAAGGAGTGGGCGGCCATTATTATTTTGCTCTTTCCTGGGGTCTGGGTTTTAATACTGTCCTTGCGACCTATGCATAAACTAGATTCTCTCTGAATCTCCATTTTTTCATTTTAAAATAAGGCTAACTATACCTGCTTACAGATTTTGGGAGTGTCAAAAAAAAGTCTAAAAGGACATTTGCAAGCCATTGGGGTTGATGATGATGATGATCTTTCCTTCTTCCCAGGCACACCAGTGAGAACTCTGGGCCCAGCTTCTCCCAGGTGACAGTCAAGTGACCGTTGTCGCCTGCACATTCAGCCATATGAACATAAGCTGGGGGCTGCAACCATTTCCAGGGAAGATCTGCAAGTAAGAGGAAACCTCTTTTGCCATGTAGGTAATAAATCTTCTGCCTATTGACTTTTAAAAGTGTGGAGGCAAATGTCCCATTTGTCTGTTTAATACCAACCACCCCCTTAACATTTGTTTTGCTGTACGGTTTACAAAGTACTTTAGAAAGTCACAAATCACTGGTGTCTCATCATAACCTTTTGACTTGGTAGAAGAGATTTCATTTTAACCCTCATTTACAGAGGTGGAAAATAGGGCCCAGTGATGTTAAATGTGGGGCCCAGGATCCCTAGCTGTAGCAGAAGCCACAACTGAATTCTGGTCTTCTCTTTCCTAATCTTTGAGATCAGCCGCTCCTCTTTGTAAGCATCTAGAGCACTCAGGGCTCCCCTTTGACGTCTTTAGGAGAAGGTTGCAAACTCTTTTTTAAAATGTATAAGAAATTATTTGTATTTGGACGTGTGGTGGGCATCGGGTCCTCCCCCCCCCCCCCCCCCCCCCGCCCCGGGCCCTGCTGCAGTCACAATCAAACAAACAAATAAGCATCTCCATTGTTTTGTGGATTATTTCCCCATGAGGCAGATGTTTACTTTTCACAAATGAAAGCTCATTGTTGTCAGGAACATTTAAGAGGCTTAACCTGTCTCCTCTGGCATATGGCGCTGGCTTTTCATGATAAAACTGGCTGTGTGCAGCGGCAGACGAAATTGCAAGCCTCCCCCTGAAACTTCATCAGTCGCTGTTGCGGCGTCACTGCTTTCCTATGCGGGGACTTGTCTGGGCCTCTTCCACTGTGAAAGGGAAAAAAAAAAAAAAAGAAAGCCTGTTTCCTTTGGTAGAAAATACTCATATTTTAATGGATGTGATGTCATGAATTATTAAACTAGCTTAACTTTAAAGCCAAGCCCAAAGAACGCCTAGTGAACCTTGAGACTCTTGAAAAATGGGAGTGTTGAATGGGCCCGCAGACTCGAAGATGGATTTCTACTCTAGTTTATATTTATGCAACTGTGAAACTTGGTCCCTTGTTCCCAGAGAAATCCTTTGTGCAGCCGTGTGGAGAAAGTTATTACATTTTAGTGCAGAAGAGCTGTAAAGTTTCTTTCCTCACGTCTCATGAAAACAGGAGTGCTAGCGATCTTTGTGCTGAGGGATGGCCCTGAGGAATGAGATGCAGAGTCTCAGAAGACAAAAGGAAGCAGACAGGCATTGTTCTTAAAGAAAAAAAATAAAGAGCCCAACATTAGGTTCTTCTAAGGGGTTTGTGCATAGCCCGGGTCCTGCCACAGGGCTCTGTTATTTCTGATTCAAGGTGAATCAAAGGAAAATAGGGTGCAGAAGGACAAAGATGATCCACCAGCCAGCGTTGCCTGACCACATGATATGCGCCCATAGTAACTTGTGTGGAGGTCCAGGGAGAGCTCCGGAGGGGGTGTGATTTGGGGAAGGATCTTTCAAAGCATTGGGTTTAGCTACCCCAGGCTCATTCTTTGGCCGCAGGTTGCTGGGCAGAACCACAGACACTAAGAACTGGGTGAGTGTCCTCAGTTCCTCCAGTGGGCGCTGGGAAGTTGCCTCTGCATCCATAGAGACTTGAGAGTCAGGTTCCCTCTTTGTTTTTTGTGACACAAGTTCAATGAGCAGTCTTTGGAGACAGGAGATGAGAATGAATGGGGAGGGTGAAGAAACCAGTAGTCTTGGAGAGTGTTAAATGCTTGCCTCAGTCTTATATGATTGATCATGGAGGGTACAGCATTATCTCCATTTTACAGGGCAAGACACTGAGGCTCCTCGATGTGTAAGATTCTTGACATCACACGGTTCCTGACAGATCTGAGTCTACATCCGTCTGACATCAGACGTTTACGTGAATTTACCACTCTTACTATGACATTCTGGTCTGAGTCAGTTTTTACTCTCTTCTTGCTTGTTTGTTTGAACTCTTGGCCATTACATACTGATGTCTTCCATTCATTCCTCCAGAACACACCTCCCCCCCTTCAGCACTCCGCCCTGCAACTCGGCAGATGGCCCTATCTTGGCTGCTTCCGTGGTGCCCTTGTTCTTTGGCTCACAGCTGGGTTTGGCCAAGGTGAGACCCAGACAAGGCACTGGATGGCAGGTGGGTGGGAAATGAGATTGGGGCATTGATTTCCCCACTTTTCTCTCTGTTGGGCTCTCTCCGGAAGGTCGCCGCTCCTGCCATGTGGCCCTTGCCATGCAACTCCCCTCTGTGGGTTTGACTAACTGCCCCCTCCACTGCCCCTTCGGGTTTAGGGGGTGGTGACAGCTGCTGCACGGTCCCTTGTGCTTTCTTCCACACTGCCCACACTTCTGTCAATTAGCCCCAGTAAGGGGGTTAGGACAAGTGGATTGCGCAATCTGAGCGTGCCATTTGCTACCTTCTGGCACCTTTACTGATACAGTGAGGCGTCCCGTCATTGATGTCAGAGTTAATGTTTTGGTGTTCCGTCCATTAGTGACTCTTTTTATCAGGAGAGAGATGATTTGGGTCTCCTCTTTTTTTTTACTAAGGATTTCCTATTTTAACTTCCAGAGGACCATTTTTTTCCTCCCTTACCTTCCTTTTATTTATTTATTTATTTTTATTTTATTCTTATGTTAATCCCCATACATTACATCATTAGTTTTAGATGAAGTGTTCCATGATTCATTGTTTGTGCACAACACCCTGTGCTCCATGCAGAATGTGCCCTCCTCAATACCCACCACCCTTTACCTTCCTTTTGCCTTACTACTTGCCCTCTGGATTTCCTCCTTTCCCCTCAAATTGAGTCTGCATGACCAGGGCAAGCCAAGTTTCCAAGATTATTTTCCAAGATTGAGTTTCTTTGGTCTCCAAAGTCTCTGTTCTTCTATTAGCATTTCTTTGCAAAACAATCTGTTGGATTGTCTTGAGAAAACGATGTGTATTTACTAGCCTTCTAGAGAAAGTTGATATTTCTCCAGAAAGGCAGGGAAATAATGGAAGTCTGTTCAGTAAGTAACAGTAAGGAGAATAAAGGGGGGGAAAGGCAGGAGATTCAGAATCAAGGTCAGTTTCCTCTGTTGTTGAATTGCAGCAAGCATTTAGTGGTAATAAAATCTTTTCCTGTATAATACATTTTATATTAAAACTGCAGCCATTTAAATGAAGGATTTTATGTCTGCACAGTCTTTATTGAGCATGAAGACTTACAAAAATGCTTTTTTTTTTTTTTTTTTTCCTTAAAAAATTTTTGAGCTTTGAAAAGCTACTCTGCCCCCCGGGCTCATAGGAGTGAAGATGCAGAGGTGGGGCGTAGCCAGTGGCTCACGCAGTTCCTTGCTTGTGCTATTTAACCTCGGACCCCTGTTATTCTGGGCCTCCGTGTCTCTTGAATAAACAGTAAATCTTTCCTGATGGCGCGGCAGCTTTATGATGTGGATTCATGCGTATTTTCAGAGGAGCACGAGAGACCTTTTAAAGCGTTTTGCCTGCTTTTACTGGTGATTTAGCCAGGGCCTGTGCCTGTTCAGCCCATCTCTGGTAAAGGGCAGACCCTGACACTGACGTGGTCAGCACTCAGATGATCAGTCTTCTGGTTCCAGGACAAGAAAGATTAACTCCGGTGTTATTTCATAGGTTGGCTTGAAATGGATTAATTCTTCTGTTGAAGGTTTATTGACTCGTGTTTTTCCAAGGTCTTTGTCCTTCATTTTTAAATTTTTAAAATTATTTTTTAAAGATTTTATTTATTTGAGAGAGAGAGAGTGTGACAGAGAGAGCAAGCACAAGCGGGGTGAGGGGCAGAGGGAGAAGCAGACTCCCGGCTGAGCAGGGAGCCCGTCGAAGGACTCGATCCCAGGACCCCGAGATCATGACCTGAGCCAAAGGCAGTCGCTCAGCTGACTGAGCCATTCAGGTGCCCTGGTCTTTGTCCTTTAATATTGAAAAAATTGTGATCTACCCCTGATCCTAAAACAGCAAGATGAGATAGCGAGAACTTGATAGGTCCTCCTTCTACCACAGGATCATGCAGGGTGCAAGTTTGCTAGCCTGGTTTTCTGGCTCTTCATTTGGGGCAGATTGGAAGTGGTCTCAGAAGGTTCAAGGACATGCTGAGGTTAGATATACCAGAAGGAAAAAGTCAACTCACGGAGCAACTCCATTTTTTCCGTAGTCATTGCTGATATTCATGGGAAGAACTGTTGGATCGGACTCTTCTTGTCATGAGCATGGTGTAGAGGAAACAAAAACGCTAGGCGTGTAGCTTCTGAGTACTTGAAATATGCATTTGTGTAGGAAATTATCTGCCAAGGAAAGTAGACTATTGTTGGTGCAGATCTGACCTATAGCAGGAGATGCCTCATAATCTATAAATATCTGCTCTTTGAGTTAGAATGAATTACCTGAAGACGGCAGGCTCCACTTTACATCTCAGATCCCCAGAACTGCATTTCCCATTGGACAGTTAACAGCACCTTTTAAAATCTGAATTTCCCCAGTACACTGACCTCACCTGACTTCTTAGCCACAGCCTTAACTAGGCTTTAAATATAGCCTGGAAGCCAGCATAGTGGAGAGACCATGTACTTCAACAACTATTTTGTGTTGCCTATAATGTCATGTAGATCTAAGTCTTTTCGGTATCTTTCCACTACAATGGCAGCATATGGTCCTATTGTTACAATCAGATATTCTTGTGGGAAATTAGAGGCCATGGGTGAATGGAGAGGATATTATTGTTGAGGCTAAAGCTGTTGTTTTAAGCCCTGAACTTAAGTTTCCTGCAGTTTTATTTTTGGAAAGCTCAAACCTTTCAGGAAGTTTCGGCCAATATGCTTTGATTTTTATTTTTGATAGTGTGGACTAATGTTTACTCTGGGCTCCTGCAAATTGGTTAGGAGGGCTTTGCGTGGAGGAGAAAATGTGGACAAATACTGTTAGTTTACTTAGTGCTGAAGGCATTGGCTGTGAAAGAAAGGAAATGACACAGTTCTTTAAGCCAAAAAAAAAAAAAAAGAAATCGTAATCTTTTTGCTCCTAAAGTATATATTCCTGAAAACCTTGTGAGAGTCCTGTGAGAAAGAAGAGAGCAAAAGGAATGGGAGCAAGAGAGTTGACATTAGCTCAGAAGCCCAAACTGCTAGGCCAAGGAGAGAATTGCCTCATTAGAAGAAAACATTTTATTAAAATAATGAATGTTTATTATATGGGACAGTATAAAGAATATGATTTCACTGAGCAGACACACGAGCACACACACCCTCGTGTGCACAAACACATGCACGGAGGAAAGAAGGAATGATAAAGCAGAAGCATGTCGGTGTGCTTTATAATTCTGGATTTGTTTTTCGAGTTTTGAATTAATTAGATACCATGTTGAATTCCAAATGCGATAATTAGGCAAATTAATGCTGCAGTGAAGTTATTAATGAGGCAAAATATGCTAATATGCTTTTGATAAAGAGCTCTTCTTCTGCCTACCAAGAAATTGGCAAACATCTTTCATTTGGGGCCAGACAGCTTATCTCAAGTGATTTACTAAAAAGGTTCTCAGCCGTATGCTGTGAACAAATGTTGTAAATAGGGGTTAATGTCTAAATTTTTGATATGTGTGAGCCTGGATGTGGCATGGCAAGTCCCGTGACACTTAGCCTGGCTTCTGGGCGGCAGAGTGCCCAGAAAGGCCAAAGGGCTCTCCAGTGCCCTTCAAGGCCTGTGTGACCACAGGAAACCTCCCCCGTCCCCCCACCCACTTGCTGGTGTGGCTCCTATTAACACCGCCACCGACACTCAACTCACGGCTGGCCGTGGCTGCTAACCTGCCAACCTGCTGGTTTCATTTCGGCAGACTTGGTGTCTCCTTTGGTTTTTAGATGTTCAAAACTCCTAGCCAAGAATCATTAGGGAACCCATTTAGTGGTTTGAAAGTGACACAGCAGAATTCCTCTTTCCGATCTTAACTCCACTATTCAGAGCTCATCATGCATCAGGAGTCCTCCTGGGACTGGGGCGAGACACCATCTACCCAGGGGGAGCTGGCCATTAAAAACAAAATTTATGGAAATATGAAAAGAACTTTCCCATGAGCATATCATTATTTTAATCCTTTTAATCATAGACTCCATGAGGGCACAGCCTGTCTAATTTTGATTCATTTAGAAACAATATTTGCTAAATGAGTTTCACTCTGCACCCTGGGTAGGACAGTTTTGACGTTGTAAAGCTGAGGACAGAAGACCCTAAGGTGTGTTTGAATGGGGCAGCCCAGTGCTCAGTCCTTGGCTTAGTGAGTACTATTGAGATGTGTCCTATGGCAGGAAAGAGATCGTTTATTAACTGTGAAGTGTTCACAGAAAGTGATTGGATCAGTTAGGAATGAATTAGACCACAAGTTACAGAAAGCCTTACTGACAGGTTTATTAACAAAGAAGTTTATTTTTCTCTCATGAAAAGCAAACCAGGATAGGTGGTCCACAGCTGAAAGGTATCTCAGGCAAGTTGTCAAGGTTCTTTTTTTTTTTTTTAAAGATTTTATTTATTGATTTGAGAAAGGGCATGAGCGAGCGAGAGAGAGCACAAGCAGGGGGAGTGGGAGAGGGAGAAGCAGGCTCTCTGCTGAGCAAGGAGCCCCATGCAGGGCTGGATCCCAGGTTCCTGGGATCACGACCTGAGCCGAAGGCAGACGCTTAACTGACTGAGCCACCCAGGCGCCCCGTGTCAAGGTTCTTTCTATCTTTCCATTGTATCATTTCCGTGGGCACAAGGCAGCTGCTGCACCTCTAGCCATGACATTTGGGTTTCAGGCAGGAAGTAGAGGGAAGGGTCAGCCAGTCTGTTCCTCTAGGGAAGGTTTCCCAGAAGCCCTAGGCAACGACCTCCACTTATCTCTCATTGGTCAGAATTGTGTCACGTGGCCAACCCTGACTGGAAGGTCCGCCCGTGAGGTGGGATCAGCTAGCTCACAGCCTTTGCCACGATTCTCTTCTTCCGCGCGGGGATCCTGGCGGTGAGGTTGTATTCTCATTTGACTGCAAAATTTGGTGGCCTGGACAAATCTGACGTGAAAGGGCAGTTCAGGTAACGAAGCCATTTTACTTTCGCCCGTCGGAAGGCAGTGTAGTGTGGGAATACACCTGCAGACTTCAGGTTGAGCTGTGGGACCGCGCGGATGACTTTCACCTCTCTGACCCCTCGTTCGTGTATTTGTGAATTGGAGAACATTCCGGGGTTATTGTTAGGAAGAAATTGGGATAACACGTATAAAGTGAATATGCTAGCGTGTTCAGCTTGTTAATAGGTGGTAGCTGTTCAGGTGGGGAATGTATTCCAGGTTGTATTCAGAATAAGCTGCCGTGTAAGAGACATGTGATGGGGGAGAATGGTTATGCACAATCCTTTACCTTTTAAGAGATGGGGTCTGGTAGGTGGAGGGGCCTTCTGGCTGAATGGATTGACAGTTAGGAGGCTGTAAATTTGAATTGATAAAGTCTGCTAGGAAAGGTGGAGAGACTATGAAACGTGGGAAGGGAAAGAGCGGGGATGAGGAGGCAGGGAGGCAGGAAGGCCGAATGTGCGGGGGTGGTGGTGGTGGTGGTGGGAGAAAGGAGACCCCGCAGCTCTAAGTTGGGGAGGGAGGCCTGAGAAGGGATGTCCGGTGGGGATTTTTGGCATGAAGCTGTGCACTGTGGGATGTAAGGCCTTCCTCTGATTCACCTGAAGAACCATCCAGAAAACATGCCTAACTAGTGGTTTGGAATGAGAGGTTCTGGTGGTGAATGTGAAGAAAAACTAAGTCTTGCCTTAGGGTTGGTGTGAAGTTACAGCTGACACAGAGTTTCCAGAAGGTTTGTTTCACACAGGTTCCACCACTAAGTGTCAGGCTTAAAGGTGACAGACCACACAGAACATATGTGGCGAGGACTCGTGTGAAGTCAGTGGGTAGGTTCTCTGAGAAGCAGAAAATGGCAATTTGTGGGTGAAATTTCCCTTCCAGGCCACTCGTGAGAGTACGTCCTGAAGGAAGATGGAGGTCTCAGCTCCATGCTTTCCTTACCCGGTCTTACTTCTTTGTGTGATTGAGTTATAATATAACATGTTTGTGCTTTTAGCAGTAGAAAATAAAAAAAAGTTATTTTTAATTTTTTTGGCATCACGTACTTCTAAACAAAAGCCAGTACTATATTTGGTGCTTGCTTGGAAAATACAAACCAGCAATCTGTTTCAAACCTGGAAGAAAAGCTGGCTCCTTTGAATTATTGAATAGTGGCACAATACTATATTTGATGAGTAAATCAAGAGATTTTTCAAGAGTAGTTGTGAATATACTTGGTTTTCACTTCATGGACCAACTTTAGAACTTAACCTTTGAGTAAAATGTGACTCCACTGGTTATTAACGGACAAGCAACATACACACTAATATCCAGCAGGTACAAATCATAGACCACAAACTCACCTCTTTAAGAAATGTGGCTTACTTTGTTTCCCCCACAGTTGCGGATTTTCTTTTCTTTTCTTTTCTTTTTTTTAAAGATTTTTATTTATTTATTTGACAGAGAAAGACACAGTGAAAGAGGGAACACAAGCAGAGGGGGAGGGAGTGGGAGAGGGAGAATCAGGCCTCCTGCCGAGCAGGGAGCCGGATGTGGGGTTCGATCCCAGAACCCTGGGATCACGACCTGAGCTGAAGGCAGACGCTTAACGACTGAGCCACCCAGACACCCCTCTTTTCTTTTTTCTTAAAGATTTATTTATATTAGAGAGCGAGAGAGCATGTGTGCCCATGAGTGGGGGGAGGGGCAGAGGGAAAGGCAGAGAGAGAGAAGCAGACTCCCCATGAACGGGAAGCCTGACTGAGATCATGACCTGAGCGGAAATCAAGAGTCAGATGCTCAACCGACTGAGCCACCCAGGCACCTCTGCAGATTTTCTTTTTCTTTTTTTTTTTAAATTTTTTACTTTGTTCAGTTAGCCAACATACAGAAATACATCAGTAGTTTTTTTTTTTTTTTTTAAAGATTTTATTTATTTGATAGAGAGAGAGAGAGATAGCCAGAGAGGGAACACAAGCAGGGGGAGTGTGAGAGGGAAAAGCAGGCTTCCCGCCGAGCAGGGAGCCCGAGGCGGGGCTCGATCCCAGGACCCTGGGATCATGACCTGAGCTGAAGGCAGACGCTTAACGACTGAGCCACCCAGGCGCCCCTAGAAATACATCAGTAGTTTTTGATGAAGTGTTCAATGATTCTTTAGTTGCGTACAACACCCAGTGCTCATGACAACACGTGCCCTCCTTAATACCCATCACCCGGCTACCCCGTCCCCGCACCCCCCTCCCTTCCGTAACCCTCGGTTTGTTTCCCAGAGTCCAGAGTCTCTCATGGTTCGTCTCCCTCTCTGAATTTTTCCCCTTCAGTTTTCCCTCCCTTCCCCTATGGTCCTCCATGCTATTCCTTATGTTCCACATATGAGTGAAACCATGTGATAATTGTCTTTCGCTGCTTGACTTATTTCACTTAGCATAATCCCCTCCAGTTCCATCCATGTCGATGCAAATGTTGGGTATTCATCCTTTCTGGTGGCTGAGTAATATTCCATTGTATATATGAACCACATCTTCTTTATCCATTCATCTGTTGAAGGGCATCTCAGCTCCTTCCACAGTTTGGCTGTTGTGGACATTGCTGCTATGAACATTGGGGCTCTACAGATTTTCTGATTTGAATCCCTATTGGACCAGGAGGTAGAAACTTAATCTGAATTAGTTCAGAGTCTCCTCTCCCTTTCTGGGAGTGGGTCTAAGTTTGGGCTGGCAGGTAAAGGGGCTTTTTGTCATGTCACAGGAGTGGGAGGGAGCACATGGTTCTGGGTTGTCATCTGCCCACATACTTGCTAGGATGTCGTCATGCGAATGTGGTGCCATTTGTCCTGCTGGATCACTCCTGGGAACTCTGTCCCAACTATATCCTTTCCCAGTTTTGTTCTCTCTTAGTGTCTCTCCACCCACCCTGATAACTCAAGTGTGAGTATTGCTCCCCTTACTTCGGGGCCAAAGGAAACTCAAAGCTGTCCAAGACCTTCTACCTTCACACCACATGGCATGTTTCTTGTCTCGCTCCTGTCCTCTGCAGGCTGTGGGGACTCAGTGATCTTCCTAGATCTTTGGGCAGCAGGAAGGGCTCTGGGCTCTCTTGGGATGTCTGGTGTGCATTGATTTAGGCGGGGCCGGGGGACAGAGACCTTCTCAGGAGTGCAGAGGTGCTCAACTTCCGACCCTTTTTTTCCCTTTCCTCAGCTGGGGTAAACCTTATCTGACTTTCTAGAACAGGAGAAACTGGCTCTGACTGATCATATTTTTTTTTTTAAAGATCTTATTTATTTATTTGAGAGAGAGAGAATGAGAGACAGAGAGCATGAGAGGGAGGAGGGTCAGAGAGAGAAGCAGATTCCCCGCTGAGCAGGGAGCCAGATGCGGGACTCGATCCCAGGACTCCAGGATCATGACCTGAGCTGAAGGCAGTCGCTTAACCAACTGAGCCACCCAGGCGCCCCTGACTGATCACATTTTATTCCAAATCTTTTGTTTTTGCCCCAAGTCCTAGACTTTTGAAACTTAAAACCTTTTTTCTCAAACTATTGCTCTCATTTTCTTCTGTATCAGGTCTTCCCCGAGTAAGCAAAAATAGAATTCTCATTTACCTTGGGTGACAGAAAGTATGGCTATTGGAAATACTGTTAATATTTCAAATGATTACCTATGACTGACTGATATTCCATATAAAGAACCGGAAGTGCTATGCCAAGGTCCCTGAGGGTATCTGTCTGCCTTCCTGCCTGCCCCTCCCGCCATCTTGGCTCTTGCTCTTACGAACCTCTCAGAGGACTGGTCAGACATGCTGCTTCTTGAGGGCAAGAGGCAGACATTTTCTTTCTCTCACAAACTGGTACAAGGCTTTGCTCAAAACATTCACCACAGCCCCCTGCCCATCTGTAGGCAGGGAAACCACACTTCTTATGTGTGGGGTGCTGACAGTTTTTTTGTGTATTCAAAACACCCAGCGTCAAAGACTTGTCATCTTAGGCAGATGCCATAATTTAGTTAAAAACTTTAGTGGGAACCTGGGTCAACTGAACTGTGAGAGATGCTGTGTTTTCCTCTCAGAGCCTGGTGAACTCTGGGAAAGGCTTTCACAGCTGGGAGATGACTGAAATGTGTCATGAAAGATACACATTCACTAAGAGTTTGCAAGAGGTGAAGGGGTTTAGTGGATAACAGAGGGAGTACCCAAAATAGCACGTACCAATGTTACAACTGGGGGAGAAATGAGAGGATTTGGCAGCCATAGGATGCCCCCAGTCACTTGAATTCACTGTGTCAAAGGAAATCAAGTCCTCGGGAACTTTGTAATTTTAATTTTTTTATTGTGGCAAAATATACATGCCATAAAATTTACCACTTTAATCATTGTAAGTGCATATTTCAGTAGCATTAAATATATTCACATTGTTGTGCAACCATCCCCACTATCCATCTCCAGAACTTTTTCATTAGCTCATATTGAAATTCTGTACCCATTAAAATTAACTTCCCATTTTGGGGTGCCTGGCTGGCTCAGTTGATAGAGCATGTGACTTTCAAACTCAGGGTTGTGAGTTCAAGCCCCACACTGGGTAGTAGAGATTACTTAAAAAAAACAAAAAAAACAAAAAAACCCCCAAAACATCCCCAATCCTTCTTTCCCCCAGCCCCTCATAGCCTCTGTTTTAGATTCTGTCTCTATGAATTTGACTGTTTTAGGTACCTCCTGTAATAATGTAGTAATTGTCCTTTTGCCGGCTTATTTCACTTAGCATAGTATTTCAAGGTTCATCCATGTTGTAAGCATGTCCCAGAATTTCCTTCCTTTTTGGGGTACATAATATTCCATTGTATATATATACGGTACATTTCGTTTCTCCATTCATTTGTTGATGGACATTTGGGTTGCCACTTTTTGGCTTTTGTGAATAATGCTGCTGAGAGGATGGGGGTACAAATATCTGCTCATGTCCCTGCTTTCAGTTCTTTTGAGTATATGCCCAGACGTAGGATTGTTGGATCATATGTCAGTGTTATGTGCACATATTTAAGGATCCACCACAGTGTTTTCCACAATGGCTATAGCATTACATATTGTCACCAACAATGTGCAAGTGTTCCAGTCTCTCCACATGCTTGCCAGTACTTGTTATTATTATCTTTATAGTGGCCATCCTAATGGGTATGAAATGTTATCTCATTGTGATTTTGCTTTGCAATTCCCTAATGATGAGTGCTGTTGAGCCATTTCATGTGTTTATTGGCCATTTGTTTGTCTTCTTTGGAAAAATGGCTATTTGAGTCCTTGGCCCACTTTTCAAGTTGGGTTGTTTGTGTTTTTGTTGTTGCGTATCGATCTTGGGAACTTTTATTTCCATTCCCTTCTCTTCTCCTTAATGAAATGCTGTCACATGTTGATATGTCAGAGGAGAGAGGTAACTTAAGAAGGTTGGAGGAGTCCGGGAAGAGAGAGCACCAAGATTCTGTCTCATTGCACAGGATTATGTCCAACCTCTTCAGCGTAGGAGGCCCTTCACAGCCTGGCTCCCCCTGCCTGTCCAGTCTGGTTCTCGGCCCCTGACCCACCCAGTGCTCCAGTGCATTGGCTTATATGCATTTTACAAATGCCTGCAAACCTTTGCAGAACTCAGGCCTTCGCTTCCCTGTGAAGGCTCTCCTGACCCGTCTAGTTTGTTCCATTGGCATGCCACTTGTTTATTCGGTCATTCAAGAAAGATGCATTGAGCACATACTTGTTGGCAGGTTACAGAGCATTGTGCCGGAGACTGGGGACTTGACAGCAAATTAAACAGTTTCTGCTCTAAAGGAGCTCACTCATTGTCCAGTGGAGAACTGGGTAAGTGATCTGTCAATTACATTTCACCTGGAGGAAATACCCAAATGGAAGTCAAGAGGGTGAGAAAGATTATCTTCCTGAGCCGAGAGCTGGGTTAGTATTTACGTGCTCTTGTGAACATTCCCATATTCTGTACATTAAAGTGAGCTTGCATTTGATTATTTTTATTTTTATATCCCTTAACAGAATCATTTGTAAACCGCTATTGCCTTCTGTAATTTACATCCTCTCCTCCCAAAGAGGGGAATTCCAGTTAGGAGGTGGTTTTTCTCACACCGGGGTATTTGAGGGCCATCTGAAGGTTGCAGTTCAGACTATGTATTCAGAAGGCAGGCGTGTAGCGGGGTTGCCTGGAGGCGTGTAGGCCTAACCCCCTCCCTGACTGGGCTTACTGGGTGTGTGAGTGTTTGTGTGCGCATGAAGCTGAAGAGTTATGGACAATTCATCATCAGCCCTGGCCTCATGCCCAGTGTGGCGTAGAGCAGGAGCTCAATACATGCTTCTGGTATTATTGGGCTCTATGTATCATGGAGGATGATGTATCTCATTTACCAGCAGTGCATCCACAGTCTGGGGCAGGAGGGGATAGAGTAGTTTTTTTTTTTTTTTTTTTTTTTATGTTAATCCCCATACTTTACATCATTAGTTTTAGATGAAGTGTTCCATGATTCATTGTTTGTGCATAACACCCAGTGCTCCATGCAGAATGTACCCTCCTCAATACCCACCACCACCAGGCTAACCCATCCTCCCACCCCCTCCCCTCTAGAACCCTCAGTTTGTTTTTCAGAGTCCATCGTCTCTCATGGTTCGTCTACCCCTCCGATTTCCCCCACTTCATTCTTCCCCTCCTGCTACCTTCTTCTTCTTCTTCTTTTTTTTTTCCTTAACATATATTGCATTGTTTGTTTCAGAGGTACAGATCTGAGATTCAACAGTCTTGCACAATTCACAGCGCTTACCAGGGGGGTAGAGTAGTTTTAAAGGGGAGTCACGATAGGGAATTTGATTCAGAAGCACATGGCGAACTCTTTGTCTTTGGCTTTTTTGAGAAACAGGTTGCTTATTTGGGCTTTGGTAGTCCTAGCGAAAGGTAAAGCAGGCCCTCCGGAAAAGTCAAGGCAGAACAGGAAACCAGGGAGAGACTCCCAGAAGAGACCAGACTGCCACTTAGAGGGAGAGATTTGCACTTGAATGCAAGGTTTAACTAGGGAGCAGGGAACGGACACTTCTGGGGATTACCCAGGAAGAAGAATCAACATAATATGGATTTTGAGGGGTAGCAAATGGAAAAAAAAAATAAAAAGGATTTAAGATATTGGTTTTAGGATTTAGAAGGGAGGATTTAATTTGGAAGATAAGGGATTTACTGTTAGATATAGTGACAATTAAGCATTGAATACACGCAGTCTGAATTGCAACTTCCACATGGCCCTCAGATATCCCAGTGTGAGAACCACTGCCTCCTAATTGGAATACGCCTCTTTGTGTGGTGAGGACGTGCACTACAGAAGCCCACGACTTATGGAAATGACTCCATTTAGGGCAAACCTCTCCTTTTAGCTCAAATCTGTTACTTAAAAGATTATTTATTCACAAGTTTGCAATAGCTCCTCCCCCCCACCCCCCCATCAGGGCGCTGCTGCCTTGCCATCATCAGTTCACTAGGCAGGATGAGAGGCCCCAAATCAAAGAGCACAGGAAGCCATCAGCCCAATGAGCAAGTGATAAATCATCCCTAAATGCATATCGAACAGGGATTTGTGAGGTCTCTTAAAACTCCTGTTGGGTCTGTTCTTGCTGGTGCCTGAGCCGGGGGCCCTTGTGGGGAGTCGTCAGGAGGCTTGCAGGGCCAACCCCTCCCAGACCGGGCTTAGCATGTATGAGTGTTTAGGGGCAGATGGTCTCGAGGAGTTATGGATGCGGGAAGAGCGCATGTTTCACTGATGTGGTGCCCCCGGCTGCTGGCCCACGGGGAAGGCAGCCCATTGATGTGAGTGCAGGGTGGATGTCTTGCCAGGAATGCCTCCCTGTGTGAGAGTAAATTTCCGCACCTCCTTCGCCCACCCCTGCAGCTTATGGTTGCTCCAGGTTCCTTTCTCCTGCAAAAGCCACTCAACTGTGCCCCAGTGGAGAGAAAGACCTGGATAAAATCCTGGATCTGACATTTTGGGTTAAATACTCAAATCTCTGCTTTGGTGTTCTTATTTGTAAAAGTGAGAGAATAATACGCCCCCTCAGAGCATCATTTGGAGGAATAAGCAGGGAAATTTTTAGACAATGCCTGGTACAATGTGCTGCCCTCAATGACTGGCACGTAGTAGGTGTTTTACAAAGAAAAGAGTAGTATTAACTCACTAATAATGATAGTGATGCCGCACAAGTGTGCAAAAATGTAAAATGAAGTTTTTGGGTTTTTTATACCTCAACTTAATTTCTCCACTCCCCTTCAATCCCCTCCCCTCCCCTCAATTCCACTCCACTCTTTTCCTTTTTTCTTTTTTTCCTTCCTTTTTTCTTCATTCAAATTGCCAGATAATGGAAGTTTTTTTTTTTAAAGATTTTATTTATTTGACAGAGACACAGTGAGAGAGGAACACAAGCAGGGGGAGTGGGAGAGGGAGAAGCAGGCTTCCCGCTGAGCAGGGCCCGACGCGGGGCTCGATCCCAGGACCCCAGGATCATGACCTGAGCCGAAGGCAGGCGCTTAACAGACTGAGCCACCCAGGCGCCCCAGATAATGGAAGTTTTAACCTCAGTCATTTCAGGGTCTCAGCCCACCCGAATCCTTGGGGAGGAGATCTGGTCACTGGTCATGGTCCTCTCTTGCCCATCAGCCTTCTGGGCTTCTGTCAGCAAATATGGAGGCCATATTTTCTCCTCCGACCTGCAGGGCCTTTCCAGATCTGTCTTTTACTTGGTTATTTTTGCTCTTTTCTTGTACACCTGGAAGATCTGGTTGTCCCCTGTGTCATGCTGGGAGCGCTGAAAGGCTCTTTCAGGCCTGGCCGCCTACAATTCCCACCCAGCCATCCCAGGCCACCGCCTTACCAGCCGGTTGGCTTCTCCTGGAAAGCTCTTAAATCTGTAGATTCACGGTGGGATCTTTATGGTGCCCTTCCCACCAGTGCTTGCCTGGGGGTGTGGTGGGGTACACCCCAGTGCCTAGTGACCTTCACTTCCCCTTTGCCTGCACACATTTTCTATATGAACCCCTTAGGACAATAGTTTTCTCCTAAGCTTTTGGAATGCGAAAGTCTTTGCCTTAACCTCAGCTGTGAGTTTCAAATTTAAAACTCCCCAATCAAGAATAGACTTTTTCTTTCTCTCAGCATTTCTGCTGTGCCATCCCTTTCCTGAGGCACTAAGAGCTGGATTCGGAAATGTTTGCCTGGGGGGAGAGGGTTGGTAGAGGGAATGAGGGTGTTGCGAGGCATGAGAACCTTGGTTAAAATCTCAAAATATTTTTCTCCTACATTGCTATTATTATATCCCTCCTCCATACAGTTTCAGCCCCATGGGGCTAAGCTGCAGATTGATTTGCTTCAATGTAGGAGCATTTGAGGATGATCTGTTTTGACCTGTTGTTGGCAAAGTTGAAAAAAAAAATTAAAGCAGCAGATAGTGAAGCCAAGAAGAAAGTCAGACCCAACTCCTGGTCTATAAAGCGTTGGTTTAGTGTAGAGCCAAATGCAGCTCTGGCCTCGTTCTCCTTTTCAGTCTCCCAAAGGTCATGCCACTTTTCTTGATCTGTTTTCCTGTTTCCTGTTCCACAGTCCATCATTGGATGCTCTGCTGCCTAGGCAACAGCGTTTGGGGCAGCTCTCAGCCCTCAGTGTTCTCGGAGAGTGTTTCGAGGGCCATGCGTGGAGCATTCTGTGCAGTCTGGGCTGTGTTCTCAGCCTTGTAACCGTCGGTGCACAGCCTTGGGCTGACTCAGTGAAGCTGTTCAGACCCACTTCTGTATCTTCTTGGGTATGGGATCTGAGAGGCAAGAGTTACCTCTGTTTCAAAGGTATCCTTGTCACCATCATGTTCAGGTGACCGTACTGATGCTGGTGGCATCTCACCGTGTCTCCTTGCCTGTAAGTGTCTGATCAATCAGTGTCTCTTTGAAATGTGCTACATTGTCAGCTGGGCACTGGGGACAGCACTGTTGACTTTCACCCGCCTAGCAACCACAGGAAAAAACAGGGAACAGCATTCACACATCTGCACAGGATTCACCAGCTAACCTAAAGCAGGATTTATAGACTTGAACGATGGAAGCAATACCCAAAGGTTCACCTCCACCACCACCACCACCAGTAATAACAGTAGCCGGCATTCACGGACAGACCTTTTGTGCCCGACACTGTGCTAGACTCTACATGCGTTACCCAGTTTAATTCTCCCGACAAAGCTACAAGGCAGGCATAGTTCTCCCACTTTACAAATAAGAGAATGAGTTTAGAGATCCTAAATGACTGGTCTCTGGCCACAGGGAGAGCAAGTAGAGTCAGAATTTGGAGCCAGATCAGTCTGACCCCAGAGCCCTTGTCCTTTAGGCGAGGATGGAGCCATAATCGCATGCTTGCTGAGCATCTTATTGGCATTGCTGAGTTCACTAACATTGGTTCATGCCTAACCTAGTAGGCACACAATCACATTTGAAAGGAAATGATTGATTACTTGTATTAGAAATGAATGCTTTGTATTCTGAAGCATATCCTTTCGCTAAGGTAGTGAAGTAAAGTTACAAAACAGGCATAGGGTCTTCCCTTTCAGTGTCCCAAGAACCGTCGGTTCTCCCTCGAGCCCGCCCACATATCTCCACGCCACCTTCACTTCCTGCTTGAGCTCATCAGCAGCTTACATCTGGATACAGAAACATCTTCGCCACTTGTCTCCCTGATGCTTGTCCTGCTTTCCTCGAATGCATGCTCTGCACAGCAGCCAATGAATCTTTCTAATCTAGCAATCTGCTCACATCCCCCCATGCACTTAGAACAGAGTTTGACTATTTCAGAGGGCCTTTGAGGCCCCTGATGACCCAGTGCCTCCTGCTTCTAGGGCCTCATTTCTCTCCACTCCCCAGTTCCTGGCTTTGCACCTTGAGCACACCATCTTTTGCCTACCTGCAGGCCTTTGCATGTACTGTTCCCTCTACCCCAAACACTGCTCTCCTGTGTCATTTACCTGGCCGAATTCTGCTTATCCTCCACTGCTCAGTTTGTATGGCATCTCTCTGGGTAGCCTCCCCGGACCACAGAGCCTGCTCCCACAGTGCCCCCCGCTTCCTGAATCAGAGCATGCAGCACCCCATCATATCACCCTGTGTCACCCTCCTTCCCCACCAGACAGAAGCTCCATCCAGCATTAGCCACAGTGGCCAGCCCCAGGCTTGGCATCTAGACAGCACTTAATAAATATCTGGTGAATAAATGGAGAGTTATATTTAATCTATTTCTTATAGCCATTCTTGGATCAGAACAGCTTCCTGAAACCTTGAGCTTGGGAACGTTATTATACTTAGGGGCAACATTTTCAAGGCAACAAATTAGAAACAGCTTCAAAAGTCCTTGATGTAGTCTTTCAGGAAATGGGGGAGGCCTTTGTTAGATTGTCTGGGAATCTAAACATCTTCAGATTTAAAAAGGTGCAAGCTCAAAACGTCATTTTAGAGCACAGACCCAAGGACTCTTATAAGTTTTCTGTTTTATTAAATTGGGTTGTCACTAACATTAGACACAGAGGAAAATCACGTTTTAACCTGATGAATGAATGGTCTCATTATGCCATTTCCCCAGTGTTAAAGAATAGAACTACATCTCATTGTCTCTGGCTCATCCTGCCCATCCCACTCCGGGACTGAAGCCCCTGAAAACGTCTGCTCTGGCTTTTCCTTTACAGAGGAACTGTCAGGGCCTAGAAGAGGCCCTGCTTTGTAAACTCTCTCTCCTGCAGGGGAGGCACCAGATGGGGCTATTGACAACAACAGGGAGTGGAGAGTTCTAGCCTCTTGGCTGTTCATCCTTACTGTCATCTAGTTCCTCACTGGATTTTCATACAAACTCATGCTCTCCATGTTTTTTTCCCCCCTGCACACCCCTGGCTCTTGCCCTAATGATTATATTTAGCGGCTTGGGTTCCCCAGGCTTCGATATTCGCACGCATCTGCAAGGCTCTCCCCAGCAAAGGACAAAGCTCAGTTCTGGGGCTGCAGTTTGTTGTGAAGGCCATGGTTAGATCCCTCCCCACAGACCCCGCCTGCTGCCCACATAGCCTGCCCCTCGCGCCTCCCCTCCCTCTCCCGCTCTTTCACTCTTTGAGCCCTGGGAACCGAGGCCCATGCCAGAGCAAAGGGTGAGCAAACCGACCGGGGCTGCGTTTGGGGGGCGTTCCTTTAGCGCCATCTGCCACCTCCGCAGAGGTCATTGGGATAAACCGATTTGCTAAACAAAATGATTGACAACTCATGAATAAAACTCTAAAAAATTCCAAAAAGGAAATGGGTACAACTTCTCTGAGGCGGCACCTCTCCTGGGCCTTTCATCCCTCTCCCCTCCTCCGGCTCACCAAACACGCGCCATCCGAACCTGCACTTTCCTTGGGTGCCGGTAGGGGGCAGCTGCTATCAGGCCTGGGGAGATTTTTTTCTTTTCTCTTTTAACACTTTTTTTTGTGTGTGGGTATGAAGTATCACATAGCAACAGAAAAATGCACAAGGCGTACATTTACAGAAGCAAACACTCGTGTAGCCACCTTTCTCAGGTCAAGAGTTAGGATATTGCCGGTATCTTACATACAACCCCCCAACCCTTCCCACCCGATCATAATTCCTTCCTTCCCCGCTATACTAACATCCGGTAATACTTTCCTTGCTTTATGTTAACGTTTACCACGCGCAAATGCATCCCAAAGCAATAGGGGGTAGTGTTGGATGTTTCTGGTATTTTGATGATTTTGAACATTATATAAATGGAATCATACTATGTATATTCTTCTGTCTTTTGCATTTTTTTTTTTTTTTGCTCAAGATTATGTTTACTCATTTTCAGTGCTGTATAATAACAATAGCAATGGTATCGATTGCCTTTACCATAACTTATTCATCTATTCTACTGCTGATGGACATTTGGGTTGTTTCGAGTTTGTGGTAATCGTGAACGACACTACTATGAACATTCTAGTCTGTGTATCCTGGCACGCCTAGGTGTGCATTTCCACAGGGTCCAGAGTGTAATTGCAAAGTCGCAGGAAGTGGATATTTTCTTTTTTTTTTTTTTTTTTAAGGATTTTATTTATTTATTTGACAGAGAAAGACACAGCGAGAGAGGGAACACAAGCAGGGGGAGTGGGGGAGGGAGAAGCAGGCTTCCCGCTGAACAGGGAGCCCGACGCGGGGCTCGATCCCAGGACCCTGGAATCATGACCTGAGCCGAAGGCAGATGCTTAACCTACTGAGCCGCCCAGGTGCCCCAGGAAGTGGATATTTTCAACTTTACTAGATAGCAGACAGGTTTCCAAAGAGGGTCTTCCGATTTGCAGGCTCCTCAGCGAAGTATGAGAGATACTGATCCTCCACATATTTGCCAATACTTGGTCTTGTCAGACTTTTTAGTTTTCGAGGCTAATGTCTTTTATCAGTGTTTGGCCAATGAGTGGCAAGGGCACCCTTCTTAATGGCTTCCGTATGGTTCCCGAAGCAAGAAGGGGCTTCTAGACCTTTCCCTCAGACACAGATGGCAGAGTGGCATAGTGGGATGCTTATCTGTATTAAACACAGGCAGTAGGTGGCTCCTCAGAGAGAAGAGATATTTTCTCTCCTGGCTGATTTTCTCTCCTCTTTTGGAATGCACCATCAGTGCTAACAATGGCAATTAGGCTCTCTGTGCCATCTGGATGGCTGGCGCTGCCGTGGGAAGGACATCTGCTCGCAGCTGCAGAAAGAAGAAAGATGCACCAGAACTAGGCACGACCCAAGCACTGCTCCCTTGTGTGGACCTGCTGCCTCAGGCCAGTTCCATACAAAACAAAAATGCTTCCTCACTCATTTTATTTACTCAAGAGGAACCACCCAGTGGTCACTGTGGGAGTGCCTAAAAAAAGAAGAAAAAAAAAAGGAGCTGGTAATTATTCTCGGTTAAGAGACCCAATCAGTCCTGCTTTTCATGAGGTTTGATTGCTTCCATTTCAGCATTGGTCGCTTTCACTGCTCTTGTCTGAGCCTTGAATATGACATGGGAATAGTATAACCTCTTTCCCTGTTGTGGCGAGGGCACAACGACATGGATATCTTTTGAAAATGATCAAGGTATTTATTTGCTTGAGTCTAGAGTCAGATTCCTGGATGAGGGCCTTGCTGTAGAGGCATGAGGGGGAATTGTAATTTTAGATAAAGTTTACCCTGTAAGACCAGACCCTCCAAGGATGATAACAGTGGGAGGAGTCTCCCCTGGCCAGAAGGGGAAGACTGGACTCTGTCCTCTTGCTTAGTTTATCTAACTAGAGGGGACGGGATGAAGGAGGCGGGGTGCATTTCACAAGTCTTTACGTGATTTTGTGAGTAATAGAAAAATAGGAGGAGGGGCCTGGGTGGCTCAGTTGGTTAAGTCTCTGACTCTTGCTTTCAGCTCAGGTCATGATCTCAGGGTCGTGAGATTGAGCCCTGCCTTGGGCTCCACGCCCAGCATGCAGTTGGCTTAAGATTCTTTCTCTCCTTTTGCCCTTCCCCTGGCTCGTGCTTTCTCTCTCAAATAAATAAATAAAATCTAAACAAAACAAAACAAAAAAGCAGGCAGAAATGGAGATAAAACCCAGCACCACCAACTAGGTGATCTGGTTTCAAGGCCTGGCTTACTCATCCTCACTCTCAGCTCCTGCTGTCTCCCCGTTTAGCTCCTGTCTGTCCTCAGAGTGGCAGAGACCGTGTCTAAGCCTCAGTCCCATCAGAGAGCCCTGTGAGGAGCCCCCCACAGGACTCTCTGCCTTTACACCTGTTGTCCAGCATAGTGAATAAGAATGCCATTTTTTATTCTCAAAAACATCCCATTTTATTTTATTTTATTTATTTATTTTTTTAAAGATTTTATTTATTTATTTGAGAGAGAGAATGAGAGAGAGCACAGGAGAGAGGGGAGGGTCAGAGGGAGAAGCAGACTCCCTGCCGAGCAGGAAGCCCGATGCGGGACTCGATCCAGGGACTCCAGGATCATGACCTGAGCCGAAGGCAGTCGCTTAACCAACTGAGCCACCCAGGCGCCCAAAAACATCCCATTTTAGATAATAAATGATAGATTTGTCCTAAGAGCACCTGACAAGTTAAGTTCTGGTTTCTTCTAGGAGAATCTGCTTCTACCTACCTTCAGGATAGATGCCACTCCCTACCCACAGGCATGGTCCTGGGTACAGGAGGCTTTATTGTGCGGCCCTCTGACCACACTGCCCGATCCAAATCCCAGCTCCGCTCCTGATTAGCTGCATAATTGGAGGGCAAGTTACTGCCTTTGCCTTTGCCTGAGTTTTCTCAAGTGTCGAATGGAAATAATGATAACATGCCTGGAGTGTAGGAAGTTGCCAGGACATTTTAGCCAATGCTGTAGGACAGGGGTCAGAAACTGGCAGCCTGCAGGTGGAACCCAGCCTGCGAACACTTCCGTTTGGCTAGCACGGTGTTTTCCAAGTTCCAGAGCTGCAAGCCTCAAGAAGGAGTGTCCCCTCCAGTAGGTCAAAGGCATCACCTGATTCATGCCTTGATCACATGTTACCCTCCTGGCACCTGAGTGTGCAACCTCTCTTCAGGCCTGGACATGACAGACATACCAGGCCGTCCTAGGTCTGGACCATGAGACAGAGATGGGTGTTACTCTATGTGCATGTCCTCTCCCTTCCACCTCCTTCTCTGTGAGTTAGACTCCAGCCAGGCTCAAGTTCACGTGAAAAGGAGCTGCACTCTTGGAAAACCTGTCTCCTTTTGCCAGAGGTGTTTCTCCCCACCTCCATGTTGTGTAGGAAAGTGCTTCTCAAACCATGCTGTGCATACACATCGCTGGGAATCTCATTGAACATACAGATCTGGTTTAGGAGATCTGGGGTGGGGCCCAAGATTGTGCATTTCTAACGAGCCCTCAGGCGATCCTGATGCTGCTTGCTCAGGATTTAGGGAATGGTGGAACCTCAGGAAAGTGTTTCTACTTGAGGCTGAGAGTGGAGCCTCCTCCCAGCGTAGACCGAACACTTCCTGTGAGCACTTTCTTCCCAGTGGGCACTGCCCCCCACCCCCCCACCCAATATCCAGGAATGAACGACGCCCAGGAAAATACGCATCTGTCCCTGTGGAGGTTGAAACCTAGTGGGAAGACACTGACACCCCCTTGAGGGTAAGCCCAGCCTCAGAGAATTTCTGGCCTTTTTGCCCTCCATTCATTATGCAGAGGTGAGCTTTCATCTGATCACATTTTCGAAATTGTCCATCTTATGAGTGGACAAGGAACTTGCTACTGTTTCTCTCGAATAGAATGGTTCTCCAAGCCTGGTTCTGGGACCAGCAGCATCAGCATCACTGCGAATTTATTAGCATTGCAAGTGTGAGCCGCCCCCCCCCCCCCGCCCCGCCCCGACCTGAATCAGAAACTCTGGGAGCTGTGTCTAGCAATCACGTTTAACAGGCCCTCCAGGTAATTGCCATGTAGGCTCTAGTTTGAGAACCAATGTTAAGATATCCAGTTGCTGAGAAGAGTTTCCAGAGGAGAAGGCCCTGGATCCTGGCTGCCTTTGGAGGCTGCCCAAGTTCCTGGGGCATGTTGTTCCATGGATGGTTTTCAACTGTGAGTCAGAGAGATGATCCCAAGAAGGGGGTTTGAAGGATGGCCACTTCAGGTGAAGCAGGAGCAAATGATCCATCCCTTGGGGGTAATTGTTTGACTTTATGCAAATATTCTAAGCAATAAAACCAGCCAGTGATGTATAGGAAATATGTGCCCCCCACGCCGAGTGGTCTAAATAGATTGTTACCAGGGATTGGGCTTTGGAACCCCTATTACAGAAAGCCTTTAATGGAATGATACACACCACACCAGCTAAATGAAATGCATATGGGGACATTATGGGAGTTTTCAACAGCATTTTATTTTGCATAATATAGTTTTTTTTCCAGACCAGAAATGGTATATTAAAAAGTCAGCAGGTATATAGCTTGTTTTAAAATTATTATTACTTGACTCTGGCTTTGCAGACCTTTATTTTCTTCCTCCTGCTGCTATTGCACAGAAATGCAGAATATTCTATCCAAAGGGATCCTAGAGATTAATGAGTCTACTCCCTGCAGCTTTACAGGTGAGGAACTGGTGTCCAGCGATGTGAGGTGACTTGCCTTGAGTGAGGGCCTGGGGCTGGTACCCAGGACACCTGAATCTCAGACCCCGGGATTCCCAGTGATTTCTTTCAGGAATCCCAGGCCAGGTAAGGGACCTGGGAAGGTGGCCTCGTGCATTCTCCCGCTTGCAGACCGGATTGGGGGAGTGCGGGGCGCAGTGATGTCATTCACACGTGTGCACAAGTGTCGATGCATCAGCCAGAGCGCGTGTAGTTCAGTCAGAAGCATCTCCCATTCACACTGAGGCTTAAAATAACTGAGGCTGGGGTAAGCCGCAGCCGTCACCCCCGCAGTCCAGGTATGTGTCACATGTGTGGTTGTGGGGAACACGCCTTCTCCTAGGGCTGGCTTCACGGGCTGTGGAGTAGCGCGGCAGCCTCGGCTTGTAGGGACCCTGTGCTTGCTTTAAAGCTCTGTTGTCCCTGTCTTGAAAGTCTCGACACTTCTTGAAGAAGGGGACCTGCATCTTTATTTTGCACTGGGCTTTGGGAATTATGTAGCCAGTCTTTCTCCATATCTCCCATCCCCTCTCCCATACATCCTTCGGAACTCAGCTTTTCCAAAAAGCCTTCTCTGATTCCCCCAAGTGTGTTATATATCATAATCTTCGTCATTTTAATGCCTTGCTTGCTTTCTGTAGGCCAACCCTGTGAGGTAAATACTGTCATTGTCATCATACCCACTTAACAGATGAGGAGACTGAGGCCTAGGGAGAGATGAATTGGCTCCAGGTCATATGGCCAGGAATTGGGGTTAAAAGCCAGGTCTGCTGGACTCCAGAGAACAGAGACTTAACCTCCATGCTCTTCGACCTCCCCGTATCGTCTGTCGAGTGCTAACACTCTTTGATGTTTCCTTGTTTCTTCTTGTTGGCTGTAGGGGAGAGACTGAGTACATTATGGCAGAGACTGTGCCCTTTATTGAGTCTCGGCCTGCACCACGCCTGGCTCAAACAGGGTGCTTGATGAATATTTATGTAATAAAGAGCATTTGGCTAAATTTAACATGCGTTTAGCCATATCAGAACTTCCCACAAACTGAAGTTAGGCTTCCAGGTTTGTGTTTAAATTTCTACTGTGAGTGAGGCTGCACAGTATGGTTGGTGGGGGCTTAGAGATACCTTATATTTGACTTCATGAATTATTTATGGAATTAACACCGGGAATGATCATTAATTTGTGGATGGAGAGAAGCAGCTCTGTGGCTTGCTGCCCGTGCTTTTCTGGCCGGGATAAATTGCCTTCGCATCGGCTGCTGGGTGGGGGGGGCGGAAGACTCGGCTGCTGGCTTCCAGGGGAGACAAAGCACTTCAGTCCCCTCTTCCCTTCTCTTTCCCCCAGTGGAAAAATCTGGGAAGCACAAGTTACACAGACTGGCACAGACTCCTGGCCCCAAGCCAGCTCAGCTTTCCTCAACACATAGGCAACGCACTGTTTCCAAAGCACCACCCGTGTGTGCACACATATACCAAGTATGGGGATACAACCAAGACGCAATGTAAATAGTTACATTATCAGATGATTAGTGGCAAGAAATGCATGTTCTCAATGCTGTGGGAGCAGTGGTGTGGGGAAGTTCTGGGTGGTGGTGGTTCCTGCCTCAGCCACCTTCTAGGGCAAAAATGAGTTAGTTTAGCTGGAGACAGGGTAGAAGTGTAGAGGGGCAGGCTTTCCAATTGGGAGTAAGCCTGCAAAGGGTTGGAGAGAGGCCTGTAAATAGTAGAAATGGCTGGCGTAGGAAGAGGGGCCCTCCAGGGTGACTTGTGGGGGCTCAGGCAGAGGCTGGGAAGCGGTTGTTGGTTGTGCCAATGGCTTGGGTTTTGGCCTGGAGGCTAGTCATGTTGGTGGTAGATGGAGCCAGCCGTGTCGGTGGCCACTTGTACCTCCCGAGCCATCGTCATCGGGGTGGCTCTGCAGGGAGCAAGGTCTTCACGCTCCAGGTGTGTACGGTTTTGTGGGCTCCTGGGTCCCCAAGGTCGGGGGGTAGGTGGTGGGGGAGGCATGCCTACCCAGATGGGGAGAGTAGGAGGAGCTGTTGCTGAGTTCAGCAAGTTTGCTTTCGGAGACCTACTGTATATTAGCAGTCTCTTTCCCATTTTCTTCAAAGCATCATGAGGAAATCTAACTGAGGCTGGGTTCAGCAGCCCTCGCTTTTGAGCAATAAACTACAAATGATCACAGTTTGCTTTGATGCTTTTGGAATTCCCCTACTAGTCGCTGTGGTTTCTTGCCATTTACTAGCTGGAAAGTCGCCTGCGTGCACACGCTCTGCCTCTGGAATGAGCCCTTGCCTCTCTGAGCTTGTCTCAATGTGTTATTTATCCTGCACTTCTTCTTTGGGTTCGAGCAGTGCTCTGGGCTCCCGGGCTGCCTTGACCACACTTAGGGGTCCAACCCTGCTGCCCCAGCCTTGACGGGAGAGAAGATTGTTCTCGACTCCATTTATTTCCAGGTAGAAAAGAATCAGAGAGCCCTGCAGGGTGAAGGCGAAGGCGAGGCACTCCAGATAAGTGTTTTTTTCCCCTCTGTATTACTTATTTATTAAAGCCAGTGAGGCATAACTAAGGGAAGGGAAAGGAACCGAGGAAACAGAGAATACAATGGCCCCTCAGATTTTAATGGGAGAGATGGCTGGAAGTGATTCCTAAATTATTAAATAAATCGATTTGATTCTTTAAGCCGGCCTCCAAGGTATATTTGTCAGTTTCATTATCATTGGCTTCAAGGGGAGGAGGAGTCACTCATGGAGAAAGTTTTATTATTTTTGCCTCCTCTGTTTTATTTTGAAGGCTGCGATTCATGGCCCCTGTCTAATTAAACACTAGCTTCTTTACGTGGCAGGAGCAGCATACTTTCCATTTTGATTTTGGCTTCCGTTCTTGATCCATTTGGTCTCCCAGGCCCACAGATGTGTAATGAGATCAGGTCAGCTGTAGGGCATGTGCACTTTGGAGAATCTTGATCCCATTTCAATTACAGGACCTTTGGTCACAGATGAGCTCCATGGTAATTTGTCTGCACACACACGCATCCTGTCACTTAGCTATTTGCCTAACATAATCTGCTGAGTGTTAGAATAATAGGTTGTGCCATCCCAAATGCCAAGAATAACACCTTACTACATTTTAGAGAAGTCAGTGATTTTATTTTGGGGTTTTGGTGGTGATTGCAGTAGTGTTTGCCCCTTTCTCCTCCTAAAGTCATCTGCCTCCAGCCCAATGGTAAAAAATGCCTGAACATCTAAATTCTTTTTCTTAATTATCCTCCCGAGGAAAGCAGGCCAAGCACCAGGGTGCAAAAAATTTAAACCATAAATAACCAGCCGAAAGGAAATAAAAGAAATGACACCAGAATAAGCTATTAACTGAAAGCTTTACATCTCTGTCCTCCTTGGGCCTGAAAAATCTAAGGGAAGGTGGTTAAGTATTTATTTTGCAAAGAATGTCATTATAATCTGCAGCAATTAAAAATGGATGAAGGAAACATTGCCCCATGATTTCTGGGGGTATGATAGGCACTGACGCACGAAACATTTTGGGGAACATGTTTCCCGCTCTGCGCCTCGGGACAAGTGGTGCTAAAGGACAGATCTGGGTCCTTTGGGGGGCATCACTGCTGTCTGCGTCTGGGGTGGAGGGCAGGGATGGGAGAAGGGAAGTGAGCAAAGTAATGGGTAGTGACTGAACGCTTCCCAAGACAGAGGAGTGCTCCTCCTTTGATCCGCTGCATGATTGCGTCTTTCAAGTTGGTACACCTGGTGTAAAGAACTCTATTCACACCAGCAAACCTGTCCGGTTTCCAATTATTGGTGTGCATTTCAACTTCCTAGATGCTCCCCGACCTTGGGGGTGGAAAGAAGGTGTGTGCATGTTGGCAACACAGAACACTGAAGGTGAAGGCACTGAAGGTGAAGGTATGGGGTGCCTGGGACGCAGGAGAGAAGACTGTCCTCCTTCTCCCCAGTTTGCCCAGGCAGCCAGGCTGACACCTGCAGAATCACCTCCAACTGCTTCGAGGCCCAGGGCGTCCTTGTGATCTCAGCTTTGCTTTGCCAGGGGAGCCGGTCCTTCTTTGGCTGCTGGGACTGAGGAGAGCCCCAGAGCGTGTGTGTGTGTGTGTGTGTGTGTGTGTGAGAGAGAGAGAGAGAGAGACAGAGAGAGAGAGAGAGAGAGTGTCTGGGAGGTGCACACCATCCAGCCCACCAAGCGGGGGGTAGATCTGGGCTTAGTGTAAGACCTAGGCAGGGCTGTTTTTTCTGTATAGCTCAAAGGGAGTTTGGTGAGAAAAGCAAGGTGCAGGAAAGTGTGTATTAGATCTCAGTTTTGTAGAACACACCATGACAAGCCATTCAAAGTCTGTCTGTATGTATATGAAGGACTGTACTGGATTATATAAGTAGCGAGGAAAATCTAGGACACATGCTGTGTTCTTAAAATGTGTTATGGGGTGGGGGTGTGAGAATGGGGAGCTGCTGATACTGATATGGGGTGGGGTACAGCATTCATGATAACGGCATTGATCGTATGACCCCCCATTTACACAAAACTAATATTTACATATGTATTAAAGTTTAACTGCTTTTCTCTACTCTGCTCATCTTTCCTCCAAAAGTGCTTTCTCTGAAAAATCTCCCAGTGCCAGGTACCAAGTGTTCAGTTTTATGTGGGCTCTTTTTCTGCAGCATTTAGGGTCACTGCTTTGCTGCGGCATTTTATGGCGTGAGCCAAGAAAGAGCAGAGCCGCTTTGCCTCAGGGAAAAGCCGTTATTAACTGCTCTTCTTGTCCACCCTCCCCTTTGTCCTGATCAAGGGGCCAGGGGTGGGGAAAAAAGCTTTCTCAAAAAGCCCGATTCCTCTTGAATGGATGTGGTGCCCTCTGGCAGACAGACGGGCTCTATAGCGAGGAGACCTCAGGAGACCCCAGCTGGGCTTGTCTGGCCTCTGGGGACTGTGTGGGCTGTTCTGATCACCCCCCCAGGGAGGGCACAGACTTTCTGGAAAGCAGAGCTAGGATCTGGAGATGGAAATGACAGGGCGGCAGTTTTTAGCTCAACACTTATGAAGGAGGGGCTTTCTAACCACCTGAGCTGACACTTGGCTGGGCCACTTAGTGGGAGGAGGAGGGGTCTCATTGTTGTGTGGGGGGGGGTTCAGGATCTGGTGGCCCCTGGGTCAGGATTCCTGCACTGTGTGGCCCTGGATTATAAGATCTCTAGGGGTGTGCTGTCTGACATAGTAGCCAGCCACATGTGGTTCCTGAGTACTAGAAGTGTGCTTAGTGCAACTGAGGAACTGAATTAATTTTAGCTAAGGGTATATATCTGAAGGAAACAAAATCAGTATCTTGAAGAGGTGTCTGCACCCTATGTTCATTATAGTGTTATTCACAGTAGCCACGGTATGGAAACTAAGTATTTGTGGACAGGCGAGTGGACACAGAAGATGTGGTATATACATAAAATTGAATATTATTCAGCCATAAAAAAGAAAGAAGTGGTGCCATGTGTGTCTACGTGGATGAACCTGGAGGGCATTATGCTAAGTGAAATAAGCCAGACAGAGAAAGTGCTGTGCGGTGTTGGTAATGCGTGGAATCTAAAAAAAAAAAAATAGTGGACCTTATAGATACAGTACGGTGGTGGTTGCCAGGGGCTGGCGAGTGGAGGAAATGGGGAGATGTTGGTCAAAGGGTACAAACTTCCAATGATAAGATGACAGTTTAATAATACTGTATTGTATACTTTAATAAAAATGTGGCCACTACAGAATGCAAAATTACATTACATTGGGGCTGACATTGTATTTCTTTTTTCTTTTTCTTCTTAAGATTTTATTTATTTATTTGTCAGAGAGAGAGCACAAGCAGGGGGAGTGGCAGGCAGAGGGAGAAGCAGGCTCCCTGCTCTGCGGTGTGGGACTCAATCCCAGGACCCCAGGATCATGCCCTGAGCCGAAGGCAGTGGCTTAACCACCTGAGCCACCCCCTGACATTGTGCTTCTGTTGGGTGGTACTGCTCCAAGTCCCTGGCAGCATGGGGAGTTTGTGATGCTATACAGTTGTTCTTGTTCCCGGTGTGGCTTCTTACCTCTCTTTAGATAGAAAGATACTCCATAGACACTTGCGGCTTCCACGGTGGCCACCCAAGATAATTTTTCCTGGTGACACCGGTGGGAGTCTTGTGAAGTGTCCATACTTCAGAGAAATGCCTGGAGCAGGGATGTCGGGCGCTCTGAAAACTTCTGGTGGAATTTATTACACAAGAGCTTAGCTTGTGTGGGCAAAAGCTGGGGTTTAAAATAATAGGACGAGGTTTCTTTTAAAAATCAGAATCTATAACCTGACTTTTATTCACTGCCTTTCTCAAGCAGTTAAAGTTGAATAAAAATCTTTCATCGTTCTGAATCATTAAAACACATCCCAAGAAAGGCCTAGAAACAAGGTGGTAGACTCTAAATTAAGCAATAAGATATGCACTTTTAGTTTCCCTAATTACCTACCATTGAAAGTAGGTTGGAACTAAAATAAACATGCTGCCTTGAAATGAGAATTAATATGTGCCAGTGCTGCCGGGGAAAGCCCTATTAAACAATTGAATTTTGGAATATTTTGCTTTGTCAAAAAACCCAAAGGCATTCTTCCCTTTGGAATTGAATCTTCATTTAGAGGTTTTTTTTTTTTTAATTACTTGTTCCATGTGTTTTACAAAGTGCCTTTATCAAGCTATTATGACATTTTGTTCATTATATATTGAACCCTGTCACATCCTGTGAAGGAAATAAGTGCCTTCTCTGTCGCTTCCTGGGAAGCCAAGTGGAAAGAGTGCCATGATTCCATGGGGGAAGGGAACACCTTGTTGGGAGTTCTGGAAAAGACACCTCTTTGTCATTACTCTAGGAACTAGGGACTGGTGAGGGGAGATGGGAGGGAGGAAGGGAAGAGTAGAGGAGGGTGGCGGGGAGAAGGGATGGGGGTGGGATGGCACTGAGGGATTTTTTTTTTTAAGATTTTATTTATTTATTTGACCGAGACACAGCGAGAGAGGGAACACAAGCAGTGGGAGTGGGAGAGGGAGAAGCAGGCTTCCTGCGGAGCAGGGAGCCTGATGCGGGACTCGATCCTAGGACCCTGGGATCATGACCTGAGCTGAAGGCAGACGCTTAACGACTGAGCCACCCAGGTACCCCGGCACTGAGGATTTAAATCCAGCCTTTCTGTCTAGCTCTGCCAGACCTATTGATCCCGTATCATGTATTTTTCAAATTAGGGGTGAATTCTAATCTTGTTTTCCAAGAAACATATTCTCCACTTAGAGTAGGCTACAGTTAAGACCCATCTCATTATAAACCAAGGCTGTTACAATCAGGTCAGAATCTCTTCTAGGGGCTGAGCATGACTGAATTGGAACTGAAAAGAATCTCAGAGTCTTGAGCAAGTCTTCATTTCTGTCCCCAACTGGGAGAAGAGGAGAGGAGAAATGCAATTCTAGCACAATCCCAGAGCCTATTATCAGGGCGGGAGCAGGGGAGGTGTTGATGTTAGGGCTGAAAGAAGACAGTTTAACTATCACCTTTTACAACGAAACTTTAAAAAGACAATTTAAGTATCACATTTTAAAATGAAAATGCTAAACAGTTTAGCCTAGGCTGTTATCAGGACCATAAGTGACATGTCTTTTTAAAGAGATAAAAGAAAAACATCATTGCAGAATACCTGGCCCTCAAAAATCAGCTGGCCCAAGTCGTGACCTCATTGTTCTGGATAGGCTAAATCCCAAAAAAGGGAGTTTAAGACCCTTTTCCATGGGTTGTCCTCGGGGCTCTATGGCACAATCTACAGGACGGGGCAAAGGGTCCTGTGGCTTTCCTGGAATCCATCCTCCTGCTTCAAGCTAGGATTTCTACTAAACCACTGTTGCATGATTGGACCTCAAAAGTTGCAGGAGAGAGGGATTTCCTATTTTAGTTCTATGATGATTCCAGGGGAGTAACTACTATGTGCCAAGGGCTTTATATGTTATGCCTTTGAATACTCTACTGGGAGGTAGTATTAAGGTAAGGTGGGTATTATTATATCTGCCCTGGAAGTGAAGACACCGAGGCTCTGAGCGAAGACATAACGTCCCCAAAGTTAAACGGCCATTGAGCAGAAGAATTGGGATTTATTGCTAGGACGGGCTGCCTCCAAAACCATGTTCTTTCCCACTATAGTAGTATGCTGTTCTTGTTAAGTCCTTTTCAATATCTAATCCGCATCTTTCCAGCTATAATTTAGGCTCATTATCTCGGTGCTTGGTGGAAATGGAGCAGTTATTCTCAATTTTCCGTTCAGAGCTTTTCCTATGTTTGAAGATGGCTACCTTGGCTACCTCTTACCTTTTTCTTATCTGTTGCACAAAGAACTAAGGAAGAGTGGTCCTCATGTACCTGAAATAGCTTTGTTTCTCTTAATTGGCATTTAATGTGTATCCACGTGGACGAGTCTTGCTGATAGGAAATTGAATGTTCCATTTCATTCCTTCATTTGTCCACAGGATTTATTGTGGTGCAGACTGGATGCTGTGCACTGGGCTGGATGCTGGACCTTCAAGTAAGATCTGTGCCAGAGTATAAAAGGGAGCACCTGCCCCTGTCAGGGCAGGATGGAGAGTGCGTCTCCGGGAGGGTGGCAGTAGAACTGGTCATTGAAGCATGAAGAAGAATCTCGCTAGCCATTGGGGCTCTCAGGAGGCAGGACAGGCAAAGGGAACCTCGGGTGCAGATACCTGGGAGCTGGCCACACTCCTGTGTTGCGGGGAGAGGAAGTATTTTGGTATGACTGATAGGCACAGGCAAAGGGCAGGGGATGATTCAGGGCAAGTGTCAGATCACAGACAGTTTTCTATTTCATGTTAGAGAGTTCATACTTTGTTGTGAATTTTGAGAATTAAAAAAAGTATAAAGAATACGTTCATTAGACACCTATATCCATATTCCTACCACCCAGATTTAAAAACTGTTAGCATTGGGCGCCTGGGTGGCTCAGTTGGTTAAGCGACTGCTTTCGGCTCAGGTCATGATCCTGGAGTCCCGGGATCGAGTCCTGCATCGGGCTCCCTGCTCGGCAGGGAGCCTGCTTCTCCCTCTGACCCTCCCCCCTCTCATGTGCTCTCTCTCTCTCATTCTCTGTCTCAAATAAATAAATAAAATCTTAAAAAAAAAAAAAAAACTGTTAGCATTAGGGGCGCCTAGGTGGCTCAGTCAGTTAAGCATCCTGACTCTTGATTTCGGCTCAGGGCATGCTCTCAAGGTCGTGAGATCGAGCCCCGCATCAGGCTCTATGATGGTCATGCTTAAGATTCTCTCTCTCCCTCTTCCCCTCCCTCCCCCCCCCACCCTGCAGAGCGCACGCACGCACGCACGCACGCACGCTCTCTTTTTCTCAAATAAATAAATAAAATCGGGCACCTGGGTGGCTCAGTTGGTTAAGCGACTGCCTTTGGCTCAGGTCATGATCCTGGAGTCCCGGGATCGAGTCCCGCATCGGGCTCCCTGCTCCCTGCTCGGCAGGGAGTCTGCTTCTCCCTCCGACCCTCCCCGCTCTCATGCTCTCTGTCTCTCATTCTCTCTGTCTCAAATAAATAAATAAAATCTTAAAAAAAAAATAAAAAAAATAAATAAAATCTTAAAAAACCTGTTAGCATTTAGCCATGGTTTTTCTAGTCTTTAAAAAAAATAAATAAAGTACTACAGATATATTTAAAGCCCCTTTAACCAATGCCTTTTGCCTAATTGCTTTCTCTCCATTCCTTTCCCAAGGCAATGATCATTCATCTGGTATTTATCCTTTCACATCATTTAAAGCATATTTTACACACATAAGTATTATACTCTAAGACATTATTCTGCATCTTGCTTTTTTCTCCCCTTGACTTTGTTTTTGAGCTCTATCCATGTTGATACATCAAGTTCATTCATTTTAACTGTTGTATAGAATTCCATTTTATGAATACTACATTTTATCTATCTGTTTCCCTATTGAAGAGGATACTGGTTGTTTCCAGTTTTATGCCATCAAAAATGACGTTACATTCAGCATCCTTACCCTTATTTCCCTAGGGAAGCAGTATCCAATTTTTCTGATGATGAATGAGCCATCTTGGAGAGTGGGGGGATTTATTAAGAAAACAAATATGGAAACAATAAGCAAAAGCAGATCTCCAGACCTTTTCTCTAGAGATTCTTACTCAGAGGGTCTGGTAATTTTGTGGGCAATAACAAGTTCCTCAAGTGATTCTCTTCATTAGGGAAATTGAAAAATGGGTAGAGAGTATATGGGTACTGGGGTGCCTGGCTGGCTCAGTTGGAAGAACATGCGACTCTTGATCTTGGGGTCATGAGTTTGAGCCCCACATTGGTGTGGAGATTACTTCAATAAATAAAGAATTAAAAAAAAAAAAAAAGAATATATGGGTATTGAGAGAGGTGTGGGGCCACTGTAGGATTTTATGTCAAGAAGTGCCATGGTGAGGTTTGTGTTAAAAAGTATTACTTTGGTGACAGTATGAGCAATATTCTGGGCCCCAGCTTCATTTGTAAGGCAGTCCTCTTTCAGGGATGCAAAGTGGAGTAAAACATTGTCTTAAAGTCGAGTAGCTTGCAGTCTAGCAGAACATCTTACAGAAATGTGGGCAAATGGGATGCAAAGCTTAGGGGCTTATTATCCACAGGCAAATTGTTTCCTGGTCCAGGACTGGCCGGTCAGTATCAGCGTCCAGGTTCCTTGTGTTGTCTGCCCACCTGGAAGGTGATTCTTTGCGTTTTCCATATCTTTGTTCTTCTAAGTTCTTTTTCTGGGAAGAAAGTTGGGAGAGATAACTAAATGGGGTTTGATGTATATATTTCATATTTCCCCATTTTCCATGAATGTAAAAAATCAAGATCTGTGATCATTTTAGAAAATTTCCAACGCATCCAGCAGCAATAGGAATAATTCAATTCTTAATAATTCAGCAATTCATTTTGATGTCAACACCCTCTCTGAAGCCTAAGAAAATGATATTTCTAACCCACTATATGAAGACAGACATCGGGTCTCATAATAATAGGAGTCTTAGAGGCCATTCATCCCAACTCCCTCGTTTTACCAAAGAGAACACTAACACACTAAAAGCACAACAGGATTGTCTAAAGCTCCTCGGAGGGTTGGTGATGGAGCCATGACTGGAACGACAGTCTCCTGACTTCTTTGCCCTTGTTCTTTCTACACATTTGTAACTGTCTGTACCACCAGATGATCTGCTGTTTCTACAAATAAATCCCACCCCCGCCTATTTTCAGGAGGTGGTAGCTGGGAAATCACCCCACAGCCTTCTGGATGGGACGTAGAATAACTCGGATGTTATTCTCTACTCTGAAAAGGCCCAGGCAGTGTTGACCAAGCCACCCAAGGCAGCTTAATGTCTGTCCCACTCACACAGCTCTCCTGATAGTCTGTGCTCGTTCCAGGACCGAGCACCCATTTCTCATTGTGTTCCTGCTTCCTCTGGCTAATGGAAGCTCAAAGTTCCTTTTGAAGTCAGTGGAGGAGCTCTGCTCTCAGGTAAGCTTTGAGGGACTACAGAGAAATAGACCCCGACCTGCCAAGGAGAGGGGCTATTTTTAAACCAGGAGAGGAGACATTACTGTTGAGTGAAAGAATTCTTTTGAGCCTTTATTATAACCTCTTAGAAGGAAAGACTTTTATGTTGAGTGTATTGATACAAATTCAGTGCCCAAGTCTAGAAATTTTATTCTCAGAAAAAGCTTTTTCAGACTCTTTCCATTATTAGTCATATACCACCAACCTCTCAGAAAAAGTAATGCTCTGTGTAGTGGCAAAGATTTTGTATGATTTGTCATCAGAAGAACAGGGTTCAAATTTTGGCTTTGCTACTTACTAGTGTTTGATCCCTGGTAAGTCACGTTGCCCCCACCTCTAGCTCAGGCTCCTGAGTCTAAAATGGCAATGGTTGGGACCTGCTTCTCAGGGTTGTTCGTTCATCCATTCATTTTTATTCATCCATTTATTTACCTGCTATATGGCACACACTGTGATAGGTGCTAGGAATCCAGTGAATGAGGCGTGGTCACTGCCCTCATGGAGCTTATAGTCCAGTGAGGTAGACAAGTCATCACATTTTAAAAAAGTTTTTATTTAAATTCCAATTAGTTAACATATAGTGTAATATTAGTTTCAGGTGTACAATATAGTGATTCAGCACTTCCATACATCACCAGGTGCTCATCAGAACAAGCGCACTCCTTAATCCCATTACCTATGTAACCCCCCCCCCCACCTCCGCTCTGGTAACCATCAACTTGTTCTCTATAGTTAAGAGTCTGATTCTTGGTTTTTTTCTCTCTCTCTCCCTTCTTTTTTCCCCCTTTGATCATTTGTTTTGTTCCTTAAATTCTACATATGAGAAATCACATGGTTTTGTCTTTCTCTGAGTGACTTACTTTGCTTAGCATAATACATAATACTAGCTCCAACCATGTCATTGCAAATGGCAAGATTTCGTTCTTTCTGATGGCTGAGTAATATTCCATTGTATATGTATACCACATCTTCTTTATCCATTCATCAGTCCATGGACACTTGCCCTGTTTCCATGAGTTGGCTATTATAGGTAATGCTGCTATAAACGTTGGGGTGCATGTAATGCTTTGAATGAGTGTTCCTGTCTTTTTTTTTAATTTAATTTAAATTCAATTAATTAACATATACTGTAGTATTAGTTTCAGAGGTAGAGTTCAGTGATTCATCTGTTGCATATAACACCAGTGGTCATTACAGCATGTGCCCTCCTTGGTGCCCATCACCCAGTTACCCCATCCCTCCACCCCTCCCCTTTAGCAGCCCTCAGCTTGTTTCCTGTAGGTAAGAGTCTCTTATGGTTTGTCTCCCTCTCTGATTTTCTTATTTTATTTTTCCCCTCCCTTCCCCTATGATCCTGTTTTGTTTCTTAAATTCCACAAATGAGTGAAATCATATGATAATTGTCTTTCTCTGATTGACTTACTTCACTTAGCATAATTCCCTCTAGTTCTCTCCATATCATTGCAAAATGTAAGATTTCATTTTTTTTTTCTGATGGCTGAGTAATAGTCCATCGTATATATACACCACATCTTTATCCATTCATCTGTGGATGGACATCTGGGCTCTTTCCATTGTATGGCTATTGTGGACATTGCTGCCATAAACATTGGGGTGCAGGTGCCCCTTCAGATCACTACGTTTGTATCTTTTGGGTAAATACCTAGTAGTGCAATTGCTGGGTCATAGGGTAGCTCTATTTTTAACTTTATGAGAAACCTCTGTACTGTTTTCCAGAGTGGCTGCACCAGCTTGCATTCCCACCAGCAGCGTAAGAGGGTTTCTCTTTCTCTGCATCCTCACCAACATTTGTTGTTTCCTGACTTGTTAATTTTAGCCATTCTGACTGGCGTGAGGTGGTATCTCATTGTAGTTTTCACTTGTATTTCCCTGATGCCGAGTGATGTCTATAGAGCATTTTTTTCATGTGTCTGTTGGCCATTTGTATGTCTTCTTTGGAGAAATGTCTGTTCATGTCTTCTGCCATTTCTTGACTGGACTATTAGTTTTTTAAGTGTTGAGTTTGATAAGTTCTTTATAGATATTGGATACAAACTCTTTATTTGATAAGATAGTTGAAAATATCTTCTCCCATTCTGTAGGTTGTCTTTTGGTTTTGTCGACTGTTTCCTTTGCTGTGCAAAAGCTTTTTATCTTGATGAAGTTCCAATAGTTCATTTTTGCTTTTGTTTCCCTTGACTTTGGAGATGTGTCTAGCAAGAAGTTGCTGTGGCTGAGGTCAAAGAGGTTCCTGCCTGTGTTCTCCTTTAGGATTTTGATGGATTCCTGTCTCACATTTAGGTCTTTCATCCATTTTGAGTTTATTTTTTGTGTATGGTGTAAGAAAATGGTCCAGTTTCATTCTCCTACATGTGGCTGTCCAATTTTTCCAACACCATTTGTTGAAGAGATTGTGTTTTTTCTGTTGGATATTCTTTCCTGCTTTGTCAAAGATTAGTTGACCATAGAGTTGAGGGTCCATTTCTGGGTTCTCTATTCTGTTCCATTGATCTATGTGTTGGTTTTTGTGCTAGTACCATACTATCTTGGTTACAGCTTTGTAATATAGCCTGAAGTCTGGAATTGTGATGCCATAAGCTTTGGTTTTCTTTTTCAGCTTTCCTCTGGCTTTTGGGGTCTTTTAGGATAATTTGTTCCAGCTCTTTGAAAAATGTTGATGGTATATTGATAAGGATTGTATTGGTTGTGTAGATTGCTTTGGGTAGCATAGACATTTTAACAATATTTGTTCTTCCAGTCCATGTGCATGGAATGTTTTTCCATTTCTTTGTGTCTTCCTCAATTTCTTTCATATGTGTTCTGTAGTTTTCAGAGTACCTATCTTTTACCTCTTCGGTTAGGTTTATTCCTAGGTATATTATGGGTTTTGGTGCTATTGTAAATGGGACTGATTCCTTAATTTCTCTTTATTCTGTCTCATTGTTAGTGTATAGAAATGCAACTGATTTCTGTGTATTGATTTTATATCCTGCCACCTTGCTGAATTCCTCTATGAGTCTAGCAATTTTTGGGTGGAGTCTTTGGGTTTTCCACATAGAATATCATGTCATCTGCAAAAGGTGAGAGTTTGACTTGTTTGCCAATTTGGATGCCTTTTATTTCGTTTTGTTTTCTGACTACTGAGGCTAAGACTTCTAGTACTGTGTTGAACAACAGTGGTGGGAGTGGACATCCCTGTCATGTTCCTGACCTTGGGGGAAAAGCTCTCAGTTTTTCCCCATTGAGAATGATATTTGCTGTGGGCTTTTCATATATGGCTTTTATGATATTGAGGTATGTTCCCTCTATCCCTATGCTGCAGAGAGGTTTAATCAAGAAAGGATGCTGTATTTTGTCAAATACTTTTTCTGCATCAATTGAGAGGATCATATGGTTCTTGTCCTTTCTTTTATTCATGTGATATATCACACTGATTGCTTTGCAGATGTTGAACCACCCTTGCAGCCCAGGAATAAATCCCACTTGGTAGTGGAGAATAATCCTTTTAATGTACTGTTGGATCCTGTTGGCTAGTATCTTGATGAGAATTTTGGCATCCGTGTTCATCAGGGATATTGGTCTGTAATTCTCCTTTTTGGTGGGGTCTTTGGTTTTGGGATCAAAGTAATGCTGGCCTCATAGAATGAGTTTGAAAGTTTTCCTTCTATTCCTATTTTTTGAAATAGCTTCAGAAGAATAGGTATCAAGTCTTCTTTAAATGTTTGGTAGAATTCCCCTGGGAAGTCATCTGGCCCTGGGCTCTTGTTTGTTGGGAGATTCTTTTTTTTTTTTTTTTAAGATTTTATTTATTTGACAGATAGATACATAGCGAGAGAGGGAACATAAGCAGGGGGAGTGGGAGAGGGAGAAGCAGGCTTCCCGCCGAGCAGGGAGCCCAATGCGGGGCTTGATCCCAGGACCCTGGGACCATGACCTGAGCCGAAGGCAGGCGCTTAATTACTGAGCCACCCAGGCGCCCATGTTGGGAGATTCTTGATTACTGCTTCGATTTCTTTGCTGGTTATGGGTCTGTTCAGGTCTTCTGTTTCTTCCTGGTTCAGTTTTGGTAGTTTATATATTTCCAGGAATGCATCCATTTCTTACAGATTGCCTAATTTGTTGGCATATAGTTGCTCATAATATGTTCTTATAATTGTTTGTATTTCTTCGGTGTGGGTTGTCATCTCTCCTCTTTCATTTATGATTTTATTTATTTGGGTCCTTCCTCTTCTTTATGGTAAGTTGGCTAGGGGTTTATCGTTCTTATTAATTCTTTCAAAGAAGCAGCTCCTACTTTCGTAGATCTGTTCTACTGTTCTTTTGGTTTCTATTTCATTGATTTCGGCTCTAATCTTTATTATTTCTCTTCTCCTGCTGGATTTAGTCTTTATCTGCTGTCCTTTCTCCAGCTCCTTTAGGTGTAAGGTTAGGTTGTGTATTTGATACTTTTGTTTCTTGAGAAAGGCTTCTATTGCTATATACTTCCCTCTTAGGACTGCCTTTGCTGCATCCCAAAGGCTCTGAACTGTTGTTGTCTTTTCATTCTCATTTGCTTCCATGAATTTTTAAAATTCTTAATTTCTTAGTTGACCCATTCATTCTTCAGTAGGATGCTCTTTAACCTCCATGTATTTGTGTTTCTTCCAAATTTTCTCTTGTGATTGAGTTCAGGTTTTAAAGCATTGTGGTCTGAGAATATGCAGGGAATAATCCCAGACCTTTGGTACCAGTTGAGACCTAATTTGTGACCCAGTATGTGATTTATTCTGGAGAATGTTACATACGTACTTGAGAAGAACGTATTTTTTTTGCTTTAGGATGAAATGCTCTGAATATAACTGTGAAGTCCATCTGGTCCAGTGTGTCATTCAAAGCCCTTGTTTCCTTATTGATCTTCTGCCTAGATGATCTGTCCATTGCTGTGAGTGGGGTGTTAAGGTCCCCTACTATTATTGTTTTATTATCAGTTATTTCTTTAATTTTGTTATTAATTGGTTTATATAATTGGCTGCTCCCAAGTTAGGGGCATAAATATTTATAATTGTTAGCTCTTCTTGTTGGATAGACCCTTTCATTATGATATACTGTCCCTCTTCATCTCTTGTTAGTCTTTGTCTTAAAATCTAATTTGTCTGATATAAGGATTGCTACCCCAGCTTCCTTTTGATGTCCAATACCATGATGAATGGTTCTCCACCCCTTTACTTTCAATCTGGAGGTGTCTTTGGGTCTAAAATGAATCTCTTGTAGATAGCATATCGATGGGTCTTGTTTTTTTTTATCCAATCTGATACCATATGTCTTTTGATTGGAGCATGTAGTCCATTTACATTCAGAGTGATTATTGAAAGATATGAATTTAGTGCCATTGTATTACCTGTAGAATCACTGTTTCTGTAGATTGTCTCTGTTCCTTTCTGGTCTTTGTTACTTTTGGTCTCTCTCTTTGCTTAAAGGGTCCCCTTTAGTATTTCTTAGAAGAGAACAGAAACCAAAAAGAAAGAAAAAGAAAAAAAATGAGAATAAAATCAAACAAGAAGTAGAGCAGAACAGAACAATAAACTGGATCCTAAGTGTATTCTGGTCTGTTTGTTAGAAGAAACTAGGTCCCAAAATAGGTAAGAAAGAAAAACTTACATATGTACGAAAATAGAGTTGAATACAATGAAAAGAAGCCAAAAATGAAAAATATATGTATGAACTCTAAGTGAAAAAATTAAAATTAAAAAAGACTTAAAAATACAATTGATAAGAAAATCGTTGAAAAGGATAATAAAATATAAACCTGAAGGACTAAAGAATAATAAAAATCCACAAACTCTATATACTGCTTTCCCCAAGAGCTGGAGTTTTACAGTTCTGTATGATTGGAAAACTTGGTATTAGCCAGACATTCCTGCTGGCCTTCTGGGGGAGGGGCCTGTTGCACTGATTCTCAGGTGTCTTTCCCTGGGTAGAAATGCACCCCTTTTGCCAGGGGGCTGGGCTCAGTGTAAGTGGCTCTAGAGCCGGTGGGGTGGATGAAAATGGCAGCGCCCCAATCTGTGGCCTGGGAGCTGAAAGTCCGTGCCCTCTACTCTTCAGCAGGCCCTGAGAGGTGGTCAGTCACTCTTGTCTCCCTGATCTCCATCCACACTCTGTGTTCACACAGCCTGTGACCAAGCGTTTTTATTTCAGGCATGCTACCCTCTTTGGAGTCTCCAAACTTTGCGGACTCCTGCTGCGTGCACGCATGCCACTCCTTGTCTGGGTTCTGCTGCTTGCTGGGCCCCTGCTTGGAGAGCAGTGGCCGGATTGAGCCTTGGTTCGTGGTTTATGGCAACACCTAGCTGAGAGACCACTCCGGGGCTTGTTGATTGCAGCTGGCTTCCCCGCTCTGATGCCTGGGAAGTCTTCTGCACTCAGGCACCCCGTTCTTTCTGTGATCCCAGGGATCCTGAGACCACCTAGGATTCTGCCCTGCTTTGCCTCCTGTGTGCCTTTTAGGTAAACTAAAAGGTCTATTTTTGCACTCCGCTGCTCTATCACTTTCTGGTAGCTGGCTTGTGGAGGCTCCCTCCCCCCACGGTTTATCTTCTCATATATCACCTTGGATTCACTTCTCCGCACCTCCTACCTTGCAGAAAGTAGTCGCTTTTCTATTTGTGGAATTGTAGCAATTCTTTTCTCAGATCTTTGGTTGATTTTGCAGGTTTTCAGAATGGTTTGATAGCTATCTAGCTGATTTCCAGGGACCAGACGGAACCAGGATCCCCTACTCCTCCACCATTTTGATGCCACTCCTAGTGTTCTTGTGTTCTTTGGGTAAATACCTAGCTAGTAGTGTATTGCTGGATTATGGGGTAGTTCTATTTTTAATTTTTGAGGAACCTTCAGACTGTGTTCCAGAGTGGCTGCACCAGTTTGCATTCCCACCAACAGCACAGAAGTGTTCCCCTTTCTCCACATCCTCACCAACACCTGTTGTTTCTTGTGTTGTTGATTTTAGCCATTCTGACAGGTGTCAGGTGATATCTCATTGTAGTTTTGACTTGCATTTCCCTGATAATAAGTGATGTTGAGCATCTTTTCATGTGTCTGTTGGCCATTTGTATGTCTTCTCTGGAAAAATGTCTACTCATGACAAGTCATCACATTAATGAATATGTAATTCCAAACCGAATGCATGCCCTGAGGGCTGAGAGCATGGTTCTCTGAGAGAGTATAACGAGGGAAATGATCTAAATGTGAAAGGGTGGAGTCGGAAAATCGTTTAGGAAGGGGTCCCTGAAGAAAAGAAATTTGAGCTTGGATTAGAAAGATACCACAGTTAAGAGTAGGATTAGTGTGTTCCTGATAGAAGAACTAGCATGTGCAAAGACCTTGGGGTGGGAGGTGCACAGTACATTTAGTCAAGGACTGAAAAAATGCCAAGGTGACTGGAGCTAAGAATAAGGGGAGAATGGTATGAAGGGAGGCTGGAAAAGCAGGCGGGAGCCAGACTGGGCAGGGATCTGGGGGGCCACAGTGAGGATTTTGGTGTCTAATCCCAACAGCAATGGGAGGTGACAAAAGATTTTAAAACTCTGTGTGTGCATGAGTGTGACTGTGTGTATGTTGTATGTGTATGTGTGCATGAGTGTGTGTATGTTGCATGAGTATAGGTCAGGCTTACCAATGAGGATGAGTTGGAGGGGAGCCAGAGTGGATGTGGAGAGAACATTTGGGGTTCAACAACAGTAAAGGCAGGACTTGGAAGAATATTCAGTTAGGTTGGTGATAGTGGGGAGGCTGAGGACTGGGTGCACTTTTGATATCTCATGTATCATTTAGGAGGTGAAACTGATTGAACTGGGAGGTCGATTGGATGGAGGGGGTGATGGAGAGGACCACTTCTGATTAGTGGGATGGGTTGGGTGATGGTGGTGTGGGAGAACCAAAGAGGAGAGCCAGTTTTTTAAGGGGAGAAGATCATAAGTTCAGTTTTAAACATGTTGAATTTAAGAACTTTGGAGGCATCAAGGAGGCAGTGTTGAGTAGGCAGGTGGGAGTGAGTCTGAAGTTTGGAAGCAAGGTCTGACTTGGAGATAGGGGTTTGAGAGTCAGGAGATGGTTACCCAATTCACAGGTATGGATGAGATTGGGAAGAAAGTGTGGCTTGAGGAGTGACCAGAGTCAGGAAGAAAGTCAGGATGGCATTGTTTCATGGAAGCCAGGAAATGACAGCGTTTCAACAAGGAGGGTGTGGCTAACAGGGTCAAATGCTGCTGACAGGTGAGACAGGATGAGGATGAAATGTGTCTTTTAGATGTAATGGTGGTGATGGTTAACATTACTGGGAACTACTCTAACACCTTTATGTGAAACTTGTCATCCCTGTTTTCCAGATAAGGAAACCAAGCACAGAGAGCTTATATAACGTGCCCAAAGTCACACAGCAAGTAATTTGAATGAGGGAATATGACTCCAGACTCCCATATTCTCGACCACTGCCAAATGCTGCTTCCTCCTAGTTATGTAGAGGTCATTGGTAACTTTGTTGAGAGCCGTTTAGGTATATGAATTGGGGAGAAGCTAGATAGAAGCTGGTACTGTCTGAGTTATCTGTAATCTTCCTGGGTCTTTGGTCTTTTGCTTTCTGCTGTAGCTTCCCTTGTCTTCTAGGTCTGCTAGCTCATATGTAATGGCTTCAACATTTTCCATCATGTGGGAAAATATTTGTTTCCTGAGCCTTGTTAAGACACAGGGGGACTTTGTAAGTCAGATTTAAGCATCCCATAGATATGGTGACCATATGTTCCAATTTGCTTGTGACTGTCTCAGTTTGTGCTTGTTCTGACATAATCATGAATAGCTCTTCCTTTCATTCTCAAGAGTATCCCAGTTTGGATGGTAAATTATATGGTCTGTGATGGTCAGTTTTTATGTGTTGAGTTGGCTAGGCTTGAGTCCCCAGTTATTTAATCAAACACTAATCTAGGTGTTATTATGAAGGTATTTTGTAGATGGGAATAAAGTCTATCTATCATCAGTTTACCCCAAGTAAAGGAGATTACCCCAGATAATCTGGGTGGGCCTGATTCAGTCAGTTGAAAGACCTTAAGGGGCAGAATTCAGGTTTCTCTGAAGAAGAAATTCTGCCTGTGGACAGCAGCATCAGCTCTTGCCCCAGAGTTCCAGCCTATCCTTTCTGATGGCTTGCATTATGGATTTCAGACTTGCCTAGCCAGCCCTTACAATCATGTAAGCCAATTTCTTGCAATAAATCTCTTAATATATATCTCCTACTGGTTCTGTTTCTCTGGTGGAATCCTGACTGGGCTATCTCTCTACCGATAGAACCATCTCTGCCCATGCCACAGTGTCCCAGGGAATGGGGGTGAAGTGGGGTTGCCATCTTCCAGGGCCCTAGACTGGAGGCAGGGGACGTTTGGGAGTTGTGGGGGACTTTTTGTTGTTACGATGATTAGGGATACTGTTGAGACTTAGTACCCAGGTGCTAAGACGCTAACTGCCTTGCTATGCATAGCAGCCCTGCATGATAGAGAGCTGTCTTACCTAAAATGTGGCTCATAATGCTTCATTTAGGAACACTGGAGCTTTTGCAACCTGGAAATGATAAAAGGGAGTTATGGAGTGTGGTAGAAGGTTGCTGACATGATGGGCCATATACCTGGGTGGATTAGGAAGGAAGTGAAGAAAGGAAGGCACTACAGGTCTCAAATGAACTGGGGGTCACAATGAGGTTGGAAATGACCCTTGAGGGAGTTAATGAACAGTGGGTTGGATGGAGAGGAAATTGTCATCTTGGATGACAATTGTAGGATGCTGGAATCAGTGGTTTTAAAGGTGAAAGTTTCCATTGATGTCAAAGTGCACTTGTGACCATGGAGATGGGTGGTGGAGCTGAGAAAAAGGTCAAGGATGACAGGTAGATGATCCATACAGATATTTTGATGGAGAAGAAGGCAGGCCAAAGTTGTGAGGAGCAGATGAAATGATGGACTGGGAAATTCTCTGTTAACTCTCAATGGAGGTACTGTGATTACAGAGCCTCTAGCAGAAGGGGTCTTGTCTCTTGGCCCTACATGTTATTCAGGGCTTCTGTTTGCCTAGGGAAAGCCAAAGCCAATTCTTCTGTCCTTCATTCGGCAAGTGTGTTGCTGGAGTGTGGCCCTCACCTTCTCTATGGCCCCTTTCCATATCCTAAAGCTCAATAGGTGTCACATGACCTGACTTCACTCATAGGGTCATGTGACATGATACAGGGAGGATTTAGCACATCCGAAGCAATAAAGTGAACTGAGGATCAGAGAATAGAAATGGCACACCTTAGATTTTGTGTACATCCAGGGGTAAGCTTAGCTTAATCCACTCAGCATTTGTTTACAAGACCAAAGCCGTGGAAGGATCTGCGGCAGAAATGCTGGATGCTCACCCCCAACTACAGTAACTCTACTGGGATTTCTATCCTTGTGTAATCCTATACATGGATTTGCTGCCTGAGCCAGCACTTGTCCCTCTGCAAGAAGGAAAGTACAAAGGCCCATTGGTCACAGGGGTGGGACATGCTGTGTGAAGTTATGGAGACACCATGGATGGGTGTGGACATGGTCAACCATGGCAGTAAAACATACTGACCCTCTATTGAGTAAGGAGGTTGTTCTGACTCTGTTGTATGAGAAGGATTCTTTTACTTAGAAGACAAAGCAACATATTGTTTATGTTCCTTTCTGCATTTTTTTCTCCTGCTAAGCTGAGCTTTGTGTGTCTAGCTAGAGCGCTGTTGCTGATCCAGACTGTCGGCTTTCTTATTTATTTATTTATTATTTTCATACCTCTGGCTTTCTTTTTTTTTTTTTATTTTATTTGAGAGAGAGAGAATGAGAGACAGAGAGCATGAGAGGGAGGAGGGTCAGAGGGAGAAGCAGGCTCCCTGCCAAGCAGGGAGCCCGATGCGGGACTCGATCCAGGGACTCCAGGATCATGACCTGAGCCGAAGGCAGTCGCTTAACCAACTGAGCCACCCAGGCGCCCTACCTCTGGCTTTCTAATGGGGGTCATTGGAGTGACAGGTTGGTGTAATTTAGGAACTCACTGTAGAGTCTAAACATAACTATAATAAAGTTTTTTTCATGACAACTCAAAGCAATAAGGATAGTTACTTCATTTCTCAGCCAGGAAGCTAGGGGCAGAGAAGGCAGGTGAGTATAATGAGATTACACAGTAAGTAAGTGGCAGGGACTGGCTCTGAAGTTGCAGTTGGCATTTGAGTGCATACTATAAGCTAGGGGCTTTGTATGGTTTATTTGAATACTCCTTATAACTATATTATCATCATCATCATCACCACCACCATCATCACCACCATCACCATCACCATCACCACTATTACCATCACCATCATAATCACTATCACCATCATCA